>NW_026576124.1:0-196637 GCF_028641065.1 Leucoraja erinaceus | reverse complement strand
GCACCCGTATGGCGTCACGGTCTAATGGGTGTATCCATGGGTTTTGCCCGCGTCAAATACCTAAATAAGCTCTGCTAGCCTCCTTCATCTGCTTGTCCTTAACCTTCGTACATGGGCAGTGACGGAAAGATAAGTGTCGGTAAGCCGTTATCTTACGGAAACCAGCCAGGAGCACTTGAGCCAGTTGTGCCAGACACGTCCTCCTCCTGTCTTAGGGTACCTCGGGGCAGCCAAGCTCCCTCCGGGGCTGTTTGCCCGGGCACTCTAATGGGAACGACATAGCCGAGCTCTCTGCAGACACTTTTAAAACCTCCCACTTGGCCGAGGCCGGTACCCTCAACCGCTCCAGGCCTACCTTGAGCATTGTAACACGTCCCCCACGCGGTCCCCACCTGACGAGCGAAACCTAATGGGGACTGTGGCCACGGGACCAAAGCGCCAACCACAAACTAGTATAATTAACGCCCCATCGCAATGTCCCAATACTGATCCCGCGTGCCCTCTCACATGTGAGCCTCTACACACTGCTTAGAAACCCCCTTAACACATTTTGCGGAATGGGCACTCTCCATTTAAACCCTTCACACTAGATTCCCCAATCTAAATATTGTAAGAGAACTCCGACTACCACACCTTATTTGCCGGCACCTGTATGCCATCTCATGGCTCATTTGAGTCTCTATTCCCTTATGCTATTCGTGGGTCTGTATGCCCCCCAACAAACAATGTAGTCCTATACCCTTTCTTGTTTCTCAGCTCCCACCCAATCACAACCGTCCTAGCTCCCCTCTTATCACAGCCGTGACATCCTCCTTTCCACATGCAAACCCTCCCGCTCTTTTCACTCGCCCCTGTCTCCTTCCCCCCGTAATATTTAATTGCCATGTCCTGTCCCTCCCTTAATCCTGGTTCTCGTCCTGGGTACATGTCCTATTCACTCGTACCCCCTCCAGGCCTACTCATCTGCCTTACTCGCGTCCGTTCCTGCAGTTCAATCGTGTATTGTAACCAACCATCCTCCTCCTCTCCGCCTTTCAGCCTGCCTGTTCGTCCACGTAATCTGTAACCACACATAATTACTGGGACCGAAAATTTGTAGGTTAATTTTCAAACCATGGTCACTGATCTTGTCCAAAATATATCTTAGCTTTCGGATGCCTCAGTACTCGATGATTGGTTCATCTATCCTAGCTTCTGCAAGTGATGTGAGCGGTTCCTCGATGGATATTCCTATAACGATTTTCTTACCGTGGAAAAACCTGCACAGTTGTCATTTCCAAAAGGGCAATATCCATGTCTTGGTGTGGCGTACCATTGAAGAGGAATTATCGTTTCGCGAGCGGTAAGGATGCTGAAGACTGGAGTGTGGCCAATGACCCTTTCTTTAAAAAGATACGTACAAAACCTGGGAATTACAGACAAGAATGCTCTCATTTGTGGTCGTTAACAGTGTGGGGGAAGGGGGGGGGGTCAAAAGCGTGGACGTTGGTGCAGTTAGCGTAAAAGAGAGTGTAGGAAAGGTCACGTGAAAACTAACAGGGCAGGGGGGATGGGAACTAATGCACGGAGACCCAAAGGGACATAAAAGGAGGACAGAAGCAAAAGGTATAATGGAGAAGGGAGATAAGGGAAAATAAACCTGAAAGCTTTGTGCCTCAACGCGAGGAGCATTCGAAATACGGTTGACGAATCGAATGTGCAGTTGGTAGTTAAGGAATAATGTTTTCCGGATTTCCTCAGAGGTGATGAAGGCATAGAATGTTACTTTGCCAGCATCAAAATAAGATACATTCCAGGCAGGCAAAGTGTGCGGTTTCCAGCGCCGCTGGGATTCTCGTTTTACGGTTACAATCCGATGACCGCAATCACGTTGAATTAATTCCTCCACCTGTGGTCGCCGTCTGTCTTGAAACTGGGCACCAGAAGCCCCGAGACAGTGCCAGGAATTTGAGACCACCGTGTTCAGTGAAGTGTACTGAATGAAATCAGACAAGTAACTTGAGGTGCAGAGTTGGATCTGATTGAGTTTGAAACAATATTCCCTTTGCTGGAACAAAGCCGCTCCCAAATCCCATTCCTCAATTTCGCCACGATTTGATGTTTCGCAACCATAATTTAAAAAATAATCACAACCTGTTAACAGCGTGGATTTCACTTGCCTGATGTAATCTGTTTCGAAAAAAATTCAAAGTCTCTATTTTTAACTCTGTTAAAACTTCACTGTCCCGGCGGAGATGGTAAATGGTATAAAATCTCCGGGATTGTTCTGCCCCAGCATTTCATTCCGGGAGATTATAGGTTGCATACGGTGACGTGGCTGAGAAGAGAAAATGATAGACATGATAGAGAGATATCACAGTGTGGACAAAATCTTGTACGTGATTGTTGCTGTCGTTGGAGTCCCTGGTAAGTGAGCAGAATAATTATTTTGTTTATAAATCCGTGTCTTAATGTTTTGTCCTGATGCTGATCATTTTTGCAAGTTTCCCAAATGATGATCGGTGTACACGAATGTCAGTGATATTAATCCTCTCCGTTGAAGTCACACCGAATTTATTTTAATTTTTACCGTGCTCCCTCTCTATCAGAAACCAACTCTCTATTCTTGTCAATCTCGAGACCCACTAGAATGTTGTTCGTGACTTCAGTGGTACCTTGCCTTGAGTTGCCTCACTGCTCGGGAAAGGCAGCTATCCGGAGATGTGTGACTGAGAGGGGTTTACTTTGTGAAGTTCACAATGGGGTGAATTTCACAGTGGAGTTTCATTATGGAGTCTCACAATGGAGTCTGTCACAGTCGGTATTAAACATTAAATTCCTTCCATTTGGCCTATAAACCAATGACAATGAGATTTTAAAAATATGTTATATTGTGAATTCTTGTGTGACTGTTATTTGGACACTTAGGCTATTTAAAAATGTTAATCTATTCTTAAGAAATTGATAGATGTTTAGTTGTAGTAATTGAATTTTGTAATTAGCTACAATTAGGTAACTAACTAATTATATGCTTTAATTTCCATTCAACTAAGTAAGATTGTTTCATATTTATTTCAGAATGCTTCAATCTATAATAACTGAAAATCTCTTTCAGTTCTCTTAATTTTTAAGAAAGGTATGGGCTTTTGACTGTTCTCGATGGCAGCTTTTGTGTTGTCAATGGAAAAGCAATAGGGGACAAGATGCTAATTTCCGAATATGTAAATGGCCATAACATTTTTAATACTGAAGATATGAAAGTGAATTAGGTGTCAAATTAAACTTCTTTTTCTGCTTTATCTGATGGGATAAATTACAGACTTGATTTTTTAAATCTCAACATTTTGTGACATTGATAGTATAAGGCTACATTTTGGGTTGTGTAATGAACCATATTTATAAGAGAACTTGAGGTAAAGGAACCACTCGGAGGTAATGACCAAAATATGATAAGATTTAACCTACAATTAGAAAAGGAACAGGTGAAACCGGATGTGTCGGTATTACCGCTGAGTAAATTGGCCGACCGAGGCACGGAGGAGCTGGCAAAGATTGACCGATAAGGGGCTTTAGCAGCAATGGCAGGTATTTCTGCGAATAATTCGGAAGGTGCAGGATCATTTCATTATAAAGAGAAAGAAAGATTCCAGGGGAGAATAAGCCGACAAAGGCTGACAAGGGAGGTCAAGGACAACATAAAAGCAAAGGAGAAGGCATATAACATTGCAAAGATGAGTGTTAAGATTCAGATTCAGATTCAGATTCAATTTTAATTGTCATTGTCAGTGTACAGTACAGAGACAACGAAATGCATTTAGCATCTCCCTTGAAGAGCGACATAGCAAACGATTTGAATAAAAAATAAATAATAGGTGTCGGGGGGGGGGGGGGTGATTGGCAGTCACCGAGGTACGTTGTTTAGTAGAGTGACAGCCGCCGGAAAGAAGCTGTTCCTCGACCTGCTGGTTCGGCAACGGAGAGACCTGTAGCGCCTCCCGGATGGTAGGAGGGTAAACAGTCCATGGTTGGGGTGAGAGCAGTCCTTGGCGATGCTGAGCGCCCTCCGCAGACAGCGCTTGCTTTGGACAGACTCAATGGAGGGGAGCGTGGAACCGGTGATGCGTTGGGCAATTTTCACCACCCTCTGCAGTGCCTTCCGGTCGGAGACAGAGCAGTTGCCATACCATACTGTGATGCAGTTGGTAAGGATGCTCTCGATGGTGCAGCGGTAGAAGTTCACCAGGATCTGAGGAGACAGATGGACCTTGTTCAGTCTCCTCAGGAAGAAGAGACGCTGATGAGCCTTCTTGATCAGAGTAGAGGTATTGTGGGTCCAAGAGAGGTCATCTGAGATGTTAAGTCAGAGGATTTGGATGTTTTTAAAGAACCACAACAGTTAACTGAAAGGACAATACTGCGATAAAAGATGAAGTACGAATATAAGATGTCCAGTAATATAACAGTGGATAGCAAGAGTTTCTACGGAAATATGAAGAGTAAAAAAAGAGGCAAGACTGGACGTTGGGCTGCTAGAAAATGATGCAGGCTAAGTGATAACGGAAAATCAATAAATGGCAGTGGAATTGGATAACTGTTTTGCATCCGTCTTCACAGTGGAAGACACCAGTAGTGCGCGTGTGGTCCGAGAGACTCAGTGGGTGAAAGTTGTGGAGTGGCGATTACTAAGGAGAAGGTGCTGGAAAAACGGAAAGGTCTGAAGGTGGATAAGTCACCTGGAGCGGATGGACTGCACCACTGGGGTCCGAGGGTGGTAGCCTCAGAAATTGAGGAGGCATTATTCAGTTGTGTTATTTCAAGAATCACTAGAGTTAGGGTTGTTCCTGAAGATTGGAACATTGTGAATATCACCCCGCTGTACAAGAAGGCAGCAAAGCAGAATAGTGGAAACTGCAGGCCGGTTAGCCTGACTTCGGTGGTTGGTAATATTTTAGAGTCAATTACAAAGGATGAGGTTACGATGGACTTAAAAGTTCACGATGAACCAGGTTGAAGTCAGTATGGTTTTGTGGGGTAGATCTTGCCTGACGAGTCTGCTGGAGTTCCTTGAGGATTTTAATAGCAGGCCAGGCAGGAGAAACGCTGTAGATGTTGTTTAACTATATTTTGAGAAGGGCAACACTCTTGAACTTTAGATAAATCATGCTGAGTCAGCCATCAAGAACAAGTTCGGTAATGGGCCCATATCGTCGAGTGAGGCCATATGAGTGGAGCTGAGGAACAAGAACGTGATGATCTAAAGACCCTGGAATAGTCACCGGGAATTAGAAGAACAAATGTGCCAAGAGATTGCAGAGAGCTGCAGGCCGAATAAGGTTGTTATAATAGGGGATTTTAACGTTCCCAATATAGACTGGGAGATCATAGCTTGAAGGGTTTAGATGGGGCGCAATTCCTCAAAAGTGTTCAGGAGAGTTTTCTTAAGCCGTATGTGGCACTTCCCCGCCAGATGTTCCAGTTCCGGAGAGCTGGAGTTGGACAGGACTGCCACGTCTGAGCACCACGCAGAGTTGACCATGAGGCAGACGTCCCTTCCTCTCCCTTTCCCAGATGCCAGTGTGCGGTCCATACGGTGGATGGAGAAACCTTCAGGCTGGACCGCTGAGTCTGGGGAGCTGGTGGTGGGCCATGTCTCTGTGAAACAGAACACAGAGAAATCCCTCAGCTCGCTTTGATAAAGCAGCCTTGCCCTTAAGTCCTCCACTTTATTTTCAAGGGACTGTACGTTGGCCAAAAGGGAGAGGGGGCCGAAGTCCCCTGCGCTTCAGTCTGACCTGAAGTCCTGCCCGTCGGCCACGTTTCTGGACACAATGGAGACTTCCCCCTTTGAATCCAGGTACTGTATTTACTGCTGTTTCTGCGGACCTGCGCTGGAACGGGCATTCCTCATAGACCGCAGCTCCAGCTCCGTTACGATCGGGGGTTCCCCCAAAGTCGGCCGCTCCAGCTTCATTGTTTCTGGGAAATCCAGCCCATCGGCTCTGTGGGTCATCCCGGGGTCTCCAGGTACCGTACTCAGTCAGGTCGGGAGTTTTACAGCCAGCGTGGGGAAGTTTAAAGCGTGGCTCACGCAGCTGCGGGTGATCGCGAAATTGCCAGCGTTTTCAGCTGCCCAAGCAGCTTGTGTGAAACGGCACCGAGTACTGCCGATTCCCTGATCCTGGTGAGTTGATAGAAGTTGGAGGTGAACCTTTTCTGTTCTGGTGCTCCGCAGGCAGGCGCCATCTTGCGGTCTCACTCAAGTTTCCTGGTGCAGGTTATTTGAGGGGAAATGAACATCGGCCGTGGGATGTTTTTAAAAGTGTACTGAAGAAAGCTAAGGATGTGTACGTCCCGGTTATAGTGAAGCGCAAAGCAGGCAAACGTAAGGAAGCTTGGCTGACGACTGAAATTGAGACGTTAATCAAAAACAAGGCTGCATGGGACAAGTGTAGGCAGCTGGGATCAAGTGCACCCTTGGAGGAGTTTCGAGAACTAAGGAGTGAACTAACACGGATATCAGAAAGGCAAACAGGGACCAGGAGATAGCTCTGGCGGGTAGCATTGAGGGCAATCCCAAAATATTTCATAAATGCATAAGGGGGAAAAGGGTTAGAGAGAGAGTGGGACCTCTCAGGAATCAAAGCGGTCACCTCGGTGTGGAGCCACAGGAAATGGAGCCACATGGTCCTAAATTAGTATTTTCCCTCTGCACATACCGAGGAGAAAAACAGTAGGACGGAAGAAATTGGAGCAGTCACTGGAAGTGTTTTGAGAGTAGTCAAGGATACCGTCGAAGAAGTACTGAAGTTACTGTCGTGTTTGAAGATAGACAAATCTACAGGACCTGATCAGATATATCCGAGGAAATTGTGGGAAACTAGAGGGGAAATTGCGGGAGCCCTGGTAGAATTTACGAATCGTCCTTAAATACAGGAGAGGTGCCGGATGGCTGGAGGGTGGCAAAGGTTGGGCCTCTTTTCAAGAAGGGCTACAGGGGAAATGATGGGAACTATAGGCCTGTGAGCTTAACATCTGTAGTTGGTAAGTTACTGGAGAGTATTCTGATGGATATGATATACGGGCATTTGGATGGGCAAAGGCTGATTAGGGATAGTCAGCATGGTTTTGTATGTGGGAGGTCGTGTCTCACAAATCGGATTGAATTTTTTGAAGACGTGACCAAAAAGGTTGATGAGGGCAGAGCTGTAGATGTTGTGTACATGGACTTCAGTAAGGCATTTGACAAGGTTCCGCATGGCAGGTTGCTCTGGAAGGTAAGATCGCAGGGGATTGAAGGAGAGATTGCTGAATGGATAGAAAATTGGCTCCATGAAATGAAGCAGAGGGTGATGTTGAAAGTTTGCATCTCGGACTGGAGGCCTGTGACTAGTGGTGTGCGTCAGGGTTTGGTGCTGGGCCCCTCACTGTTTGTCATCTACATCAATGATTTGGATGAGAACACACAGGGCGAGATTAGCAAGTTTGCTGATGATACAAATGTAGTTTTGCAGATAGTGAAGATGGTTGTGAACGATTGCAACAGGATCTGGATCGATTGGCCAGGTGGTCGAAAGAATTGTTGATGGAATTTAATACAGAAAAGTGTGAGGTGTTGCATTTTGGGGCGTCGAACAAGGGCAGGATCCACACAGTAAATGGTAGGCCTCTGGGTAATGTTGTAGAGCAGAGGGATCTAGTAGTACAGGTGCATATTTCCTTGAAGGTCGAGTCACAGGTAGATCAGTTGGTCAAAACAGCTTTTGGCACTTTGGCCTTCGTCAGTCAGAGTATTGAGTCTCGTAGTTGGGAGGTCATGTTGCAGTTGCATAAGACGTTGGTGAGACCGCATCTCGAATATTGTCTTCCGTTCTTGGCACCATGTTTTCGGAAAGATATTGTCAAGCTTGCAAGGGGTTCAGAAATGATTTACGAGGATGTTGCTAGGACTAGAGGGTGTGCACTATAGGGAGAGGTTGAGTTGGTAGGGTCTTTATTCCATGGAGCGCAGGAGGATGAGGGGAGATCTTATAGAGGTGTACAAAATCATGAGAGGAATAGATCGGGTAGATGCACAGAGTCTTTTGCCCTGGGTAGGGGAATAGGGGACCAATGGACATAGGTTCAAGGTGAAGAGGAAAATAGTTAATAGGAATACGAGGGGTAACTTTTTCACACAAGGGTGGTGGGCGGATGGAACAAGCTGCCAGAGGAGGTAGTTGAGTCTGGGATTATTCCATCGTTTAAGAAACGATTAGACAGGTACATGGATATGACAGGTTTGGAGGGATAGGGATCAAGCGGAGGCAAGTGGAACTAGTGTAACTGGGTCATTGTTGTCCGCTGTGGGAGAGTTGGGCCGAAGGGCCTGATTCCGCACTGTATCACTCTATGACTATGACGCCAATGCCCAGTGTCTGTTCACTTCCCTTTCTGCAGTGAATTTAATGGCGATTGTGATCCTGTCCCGGGGAAAATGCGGTCTCTCCACCTGCACCACTCGCTACCTGGTGGCGATGGCAGCGGCCGATCTACTGGTCCTCATCATCGAGGTCATTTTGTATCAGATCCGAATATATTACTTTCGGTGGAGTTTCCTGGCCATCACCCCTGTGTTGTGTGTTACCCTGGTGCTAAAGTATGCAGCTAGAGACTGTTCTGTCTGGTTCACCGTCACTTTCACGTTTGATCGGTTTGTCGCCATTTGTTGCCAGAAGCTGAGAACAAAATACTGCACCGGGAAAACTGCGGCCGCGGTTCTCGCAACAGCCGGCGTTCTGATGTTTCTGAAAAACGTCCCTTTCTACTTCGTAAGTGGACCCGCTAGGATCATCGCCAATGTCCCATTGGGCTGTAAAACGTTGGCCAGTGTTACAACTACCCCCGGATGGGAGGCATTTACCTACTTCAACAAGGCTTCCAATCCGCTCGTCCCTTTCGTTGTAATTCTAATGCTCAATGGTCTGACAGTCCGACAAATTTTAGTGGCTAGTCGAGTCCGTCAGCGGTTGAGGGGTCTGAGCAAGGAGGAGAGCCGCAGTGACCCGGAGATGGAGAGCAGGAGAAAGTCTGTGGTTTTACTCTTCACCATCTCCGGCAGCTTCATCGTACTATGGCTGACGTTGGTTTTATACTTCGTCTATAATAAAAATAAGAGGAAAATCAAAAGGTCCGAATGTTGCTGCTCACATCGCTCACGACCTCGGGAATTGGCTGAGTGATCTCAGCTGCTGCACGAACACATTTATTTACGTGGCCACCCAGTCCAAGTTTAGAGAGCAGATGAAGGGAGCGGTGAAATATCCGTTCGCTTCAGTGCTCCGGCTCATGAATAAATGCCCGTGATGAGAGCATCCTACAGGCGGATGCAGCCTCTCTGGCCGTGATCGTGATCCTCACATTCACACCAGATTTTCCTGGACTCCGCCTTGCGACCAATAGTCCCATCTCCCTCCGCAGGCCCGATAAGCTTCTTGAACGAGGTCCGTCTGAAATAAAAATGCCGAGAATGATCCTTCAATCTCCCACATCTGAGCGTGCTCTTCCACCAAGGATCACCTTCCGATCTCCATGCTGAACGTGGTTCATCTCTTGTAATCTCCCTCTGTGTTTGGGCGTCATTGACTCCCTACCCTAAGATCGGCCTCACCCACCCGGCACTGACACTTCAGTTGACAGTCGGTCCTCTTTCATCCGTGTATTTCTAAAGTTAGATACGACTCACCTTCCTCACTCCTTCACTGCCATGCCCATCCGTCCAACAGTGCCTGCGGATGCCCGTGCTGATGCTGTAGAGACATGGCGTGTAACAGGCCTTTCGGCCGAACCTGCCAACACCGACCGACATGTCCCAGCAATAAATATGTGGCACGAAGATCGAACCTTGTGACGTTTTGTAGATGTACATGTATCAAGATTTTGTGGCGGTTTATAAATGGAAAAGATGTTCTCAGCATCGTATATCACCCATCTGTGGGGAAGGGAGGGAGGGAGGGAGAGTGAGAGTTGCACGGCCAAGATGGGTCTATGTGATGGATAGAAAGAGAGAGGAGGAGGAGGCCAAACATCAAGCGGGGTGATTGGGTGAGAGAGAGGAGGGCAAAGGAAGGAGGGCAATAAATAATTCGGAGATAGGGAATGGATAGTGAGATAGCGAGGGATACGAGCGAGGTAGAAAGAAGAGCGAGCGAAGAACCAGAGAGGGAGAATGCTGAATTGGAAGAGGAAAACGACTCACAGAGGGCGAGAGAAAGACAGGAACAGTGAGAGATGGAGAGCAGAGCCACAGGGGAGAGTGAACAGAGGAGAGAAGGGGATGAAAGCGCATGAGGGAGGAGGGGGAGAATGTGAGGGTCTATGTAGCGGGAGGATTGAGATGGGTAATATAGCCGGAGAATTACGAATATAACATTAAACACAAAAATAACTCAAAATGCAATTACATACAATTAGCCTATCTATCACTATTTCAATCTGAATCCCTAGCGACCCCTCGCAGAACCCCAGTGCTCCGGGGAACCGCGGTTGAGAAACGCTGTTCTAGCTTGATAAGGAACTAAGATGCGTAGTGTTTATTCAGCCGTTGGAGGAGTGACAACTTGAAATTATTGACTTCATAGTCATGGGAGCCTTGGGTTAGAACAAAGGCTTATTTTCGAAAATGGAAGGAAAAAATATTTAAAAGAATGGCAGTCCGAGGGATCTACAGCGCCAACCCGGGCACCACTGGAGTAAGAACGAGATTCCTGAACTTGTAAATCGGAGAATACTACCCCCTACCATCAGAGAGAATCTGCCCAAATCATTCATACGGGTAATATCTGAGTCAAAGTCAAGAGTTTTGTAATTTCGTTTAAGAAGTGATGAGTTGAAACAATAAAATAAATGAGCACCTCTTAGAAGTCAACAGTTTGCATGCATGCTTAAGTAAATCGATGTAAATAAAGATTTAGTTGTACTAATCCTTGGTTTGGATTATTTTATTAGACGCGCCAGTTGATACCATATTCGGGTACAACAGGAGTACACCATATCTCGGAGAGTTCTCTCCATTTGTTTCCCCAGCACGGACGTGTAGTTCACCAGACTACAGTTCCCTGGATTTTGTTTAATTTCTTAAAGAAACGAACATTGGCCTCGCCGCCGCACCTGGGGCCTCTCCACCTCGCATCCGCACCTGGCCGACCCACCTCGCACTGGGCCCACACAACATTGCCGCCGCACTGGGCCCACACAACATTGCCGCCGCACTGGGCCCACACAACATTGCCGCCGCACTGGGCCCTACTCACCTGGTCGCCTCACTGGGCTGGCCTAACCGCGCCGCCCCACCGACCTCCCACGCATCGCCCGCCGACCCGGACTCTACTCCCGCGCTCCTACCATCGGGTCCGCCAACCCTCGTCACTCCACCGCCATCCAGCAGCCCGCAGCCGTCGCCTTACCTGCAACCAGGACCCAGCACCAGGCCTGAAGCCTCCACGCTGCTAACTCCCACTCCCCTGGGTTTGACTGCACTGGGTCCTAGTGCTAGTCCTCCTAACCCTGGTAACCTCCCTGGCTGTTCCACTGGGTCTTCCCCACCCCCCTCAAACCATGTGACCCCTGCTCTTCCCCCCCCACATTAGTCCTCATACGCCCCTACCCCGACCACCCCCCACCCCCTCCCCCCACCACACCTTTCATACCCCGTAACACTGCTCTCCCTCCCCATCCCCCCACACGTTACAAGGGCAGAGTCCCCCTAGTCCTCACCTTTCACCCCACTAGCCGCCACATACAACAAATAGTCCTCCGTCATTTTCGCCACCTCCAACATGACCCCACCACTCGCCGCCACATCTTCCCATCTCCCCCCCTTTTCCGCAAAGACCGCTCCCTCCACAACTCTCAGGTCAATTCTTCCCTTCCCTCCCGCACCACCCGAAGTCCACAGGCAGAGCAGGGCGGAGATTCACGCTGGCGGCCCTCGGCAAAGAGATCCCAGGGCTCCACGATGTTTAAATCAGCGCAGCCTGAGGCTGGGAGCTCCGCAAACCACAGCCCCATGATGTTGAAGCAGCAGGCCCAACACTCCAGAACTTCAAACGGCGATCCAGATAAGGCATCGCCCGCTCCGCGGTGAATCCAATTTGTATTTTAAAACCAACTATTTAATGACAACATACAGTAGGTCTAAAAGTGTCACACTGTCACTGTGGTCGTGGTGGTGGGGGGGGTATTGGGGGGGGGGGGGGGGGGGGGGGGCTCACAAGTGAAATAGCGAAGGGCCTCTCTTCATCTAAATCCGGCCCTGCCCTTAATGTTTTTCAAGAGCCTCAGCACCACCTCTTTCTCGCTCAAACTGTCTTGCCATATTTGTATTTTCCAAACTTGATTCCTGACCAAGTATACATCCACAGTTGCAATACTTTGTCAACCTTGTCTCTCCTCCGCACTGGAACATGCTGATCCTGCACTTTGATCAACTGACCTTTAAATGAATCCAACGGGATCCCACCACTAGTCACATCATCCCATCTCCACTCCTTTCCACCATCCGGAGAGACCGTTCCCTCCAGTTAACTTATCCCTTCCCACCCAGACCACCTCCTCCCCAGGTACCTTCCTCAGCAACCACAGGAGATGTAACACCTGTCCCTAATACCTCCTCCTTCCACTGTCCTGGGTCCCTGATGGACCCCTCAGGTTAGGCAGAACTTCACTTGCAACTCCTCCAACTTCATCTACTGTATCCGTTGTTCATGGTGTCGACTATAGTTCATCGGAGACCAAACATAGACTGAGTGATCGTTTTGCTCCACACCTTCGCTCAGTCCGCCTGGTCCTACCTGATCTTCCGGTTTCCAAACACATTAATTCCCCTTCCCATTCCACATGTACCTTTCTGTCCTGGGGTTCTTCCATTGTCAGAGTGAGGCCAAACGCAAATTGGAGGAACAGCACCTCTTATTTTACTTGGGCAGTTTGCAACCCAGCGGTATGAATATTGATTTTCTTAACTTCAAGTATCCCTTGCAACCCGTCTCTCCGACCCTCTCCTACCCTAGTGGTTGTACTAGTTTCAATGTCATGATGGTGAGTTTCATTGTCTGTAACTCATTTTCACCTGGCCCTACAGCTAACAAAGGCCTGTCTCTGATATTGCTTACTTTTTTGCATATATTTCATTCATTTGTTTTATATCTCCCTATATCACCGTGTCTATATCTTGTTTCCCTTTTCCCTGACTCTCAGTCTGGAGAAGGGTCTCGACCCGAAACGTGACCTATACCTTTTCTCCAGAGATGCTGTCTGAGCCCGCTGAGTTACTCCAACTTATTGTATCTTCCTGGGGAAAAGGTGAAATGACCATCCTTGCCCTCGCCTGTGTGCTGCTTGGCCACCTCCCAGAACTCAGCAACGCCACACTTTGATCAACAGCAGCACCTCAAAATGGCTGCTCCGATGGAGCCTGCCCTCCTTTTATTCGCTGTTCAAGCCCCACATTGACTCTCACCTCCAACTGCCGGTTTTTAAATATTCCCGCCTGATCAGGCCCTGGGGATTGAGCTACTCTAATGTGCTTTAGGACCACCAAGACATCCTCTTCGGAAATTTGTGTATGGCCCAATACATCACAGCTCATTTGTCTTAATTCCTCAGCTTCCATGATTTTATACAGTAAAAACTGATGAGATATTTTCATTTACAATCTCACATATATCTTTGCCTCCACACAAATAGCCACATTGATCTTTAAAGGGACCTTTTCACACCCTGGGCACCATTTTACTCTCAATATACCTGTGGAATCTCTTGGAATGTTCCTTTACCTGGACTGCCAGATCCATCTAATCCTTTCTCTTTACCCTCCGGATTTCCCTCTTAGGTTTACTCCCACGCTTCTCGGCGAGTGATTAATTTCGTCTCGACTACCTACACCTGCAGGGTGCCATCTTTTTCTTTACCAGAACCTCAATATTATTGCTCATCGGCCAGGGTTCCCCAAACTCGCCAACCTGCCCTTTGCTCTAATCAGGTCATCCTGTCGCTGAACTCTTGCTATCCAACTTTTAAAAGCCCCCTATTAGGCCGATGCCCCTTTACCTGTGAAAGGTTTCACCAAATCGACCTCTGCAAGTTCCCCTCTAATGCCTCCAAAATTGGCCTTGCCCCATTTTAGGGCCTTAACTTGTGGGCCTGTCTGTTCTTTCTCCATAGCTGATGTGCAGAGAAACGTTTTTCAGAGGTGAGTGCCTTAAATGTGCTGCCAGGTTCGATGGTTGAGGCAGATGCAATAGTGGCATTTAAGAGGCTTTTGGATAGGCATATGATTTTGCAGGCAACGGAGGGATATGAATTATGCGCAGGCTTGGCGTTGTGTTTGGCAGGTCATTGTGGCCGAAGGGACTCTTCTTGTGCTGTATTGTTCTATGTAGACTCCTGATCACAGTTCCCAAAGTGCTCCCCCACTCACACTTTGCCCTATCTTGTTCCTTTAGAGTAGGTTCAGTGTTGACCCCTCTCTAGCAAGGCTCTCTGTACAGTGATTAAGGAAGCTTTCCTGATTACATTTTACAAATCCCACCCCGGCCAAGTCCTTGGCACTATGGGTGACCCAGTCAACATTGAGGAAGTTAAACTCCCGCTAATATAATGGGGTATAATACACCCTTTCTTGTTCTTACATATGGCGTGCGCAGCCTAAAGTTGTATGACAACTTGTTCTATTTGATTTTCTATTTGTACACGTCGCGTTGATTGTATTAGTCAAAACAAGGTTGCAATTTCCCGTCCCAATATATACCTTATTATACATCGTGATCTGCGATCTGCCAAAACACCTCTAATTCCTGCAGACATTCAACAGTCCCATCAAAGTCATCATCCCCTACTTGGTACTAAGTTGCATACATATAGCCTCGCTGGATGATCCCCAAGAATATCCTCGGTGAGCACTGTTGCTATAACCTCTCCTGTCAAAAAGGCAACCTCCAGTTCACATTTATTTCAAGGGGACTAGAATATAAAACCAGGAATGTAATGTGAGGCTTTATAACAAAGATACTAGCTCCTCTAGTATCTTTGGTCCTGGCCATTTGTGAGGAGTTTCCCGCTCAACGGTGACGCGCATCCAACGGTCAGAGGCGCCCGGTGAGGATCCTGCTTTAGTGATTGCGGTGCAGAGTGTTTAGGAAGGAGGGGGAGCTGGTAGTTTCGACAGGGAGGGTGGGTGGCGGCGGGGAATGGGGAGACGGAAGGGGGATGGGGAGAGGGGGTAGGGAATGGGGAGAGGGGGGTGGGGAATGGGGGGTGGGTTGGGGGGGGGGGGGATGAGGGTGGGGGCATGAGGGTGGGGAAAGGGGAGGGAGAGTCTGAACATCAGAGCTGGGAGCAACCCAGAACTCCACAAACTGATTGAAGGTCACGTTCATGAAGGCCATCATAGGTCAGACAGCAAGACAGGAGCTGACAATAATTTACTGATTTCACCATTGTATTTATAATCTGAAAGCTGAGGAATTTGCCAATCTGTGGTTTAATAAACTATTCATACTTCAGATACAATCGCAAACAATTAACAAATATCTGACAACGAGTGATGGCTTGAACAATTTGTCCAGTTTGTCACTGTTATTGTCACTGCATGAGGGGCACTGCTGGCTCTCAAATCACAATTTCAGGAATTGCAGCAGATCCAACTATCGAGATATTTGAAATATTAATACTATGTGGTCAGGCCATTGAATGGACTGGAGTAAATCTTCATGCCACATGTTCTTCAGATCGTTCTGAAGGAGTTGTTCCCCTCGTCCAGACCCATCAGTGAGTGGTTTGAACTGGGGCAAGATTTTCAGTGCAAGAACCTGTGAGACAAACGTCCTTCAGCATGGAGATTGATCTGAAAAAATGTTGGCCCCAGAGAACCCTAAATGCTATTATTGGTCTCTGAAACGCCCTCCCCCCTGGGTTGTTCCTGTCTGCAATTCCCCAGTTCCCACCATGGACACCCAGCCCTATAAACGGCAGAGGCAATGTGGTGTGGATCAGCAGCTGAGTGACATGGCAGAGCCACCTCTTACCGTTACTACAAGTTCGGGTCTGCCTGGGTACCGATGGAACCATTGGATTCTAAATCCAAAGTGTAGACCTTCAAAGGGGAGGGCAGGAAACAGGCCAGGCCCATTGCCAACCCAAGACACATATACATTATGTTCACAAAGACACACTCAGTCCAGGTCTGGTTCCCTGCAGAGACTTCAGCTGATTCTCTCCACCTTGACTGAATTTATTCTCCCACAGCCTGAAACAGATTGAAAAACAAGGAGGGAATAAGCAGATCACACAACAGTGTCTATAACAAAGGCCGTGATGAATATTTCAACACCAGGAAAGCTCACGGATCGACTGATATTTTGTTACATTAAATGCTCACACAAACACTCACCCGATCCATGTCAGACTCGGGAGCATCCGTGTCAGGTAGCAGAGACCGGGCACCGATTGGTCTGTTAAGGAGTTTTTCCCCAAGTCCAGATTAGTCAATGATTGGTTTGTACTGAGTGCAGAGATGAGATAGTTGGTGCAAAAATCTGTGAGACCAATATCTCTCAGCCTGGAAATGAGAGAGAGAGAGAGAGAATGAGGGATACAGAAAGACTGGAAACAATCCTTGGGACCTGTCATTGGTCAGTGTCATCCACAATCACCTGTCATCCAGACTAATCATTGTCGGACAGTGACAGGAGGAGGAGAATGAGGAGGGGGTGGTGGAAGGAGCTGAAAAAGCGGCAGCAGGTGAGAGGAAAGCTCGCTGGAGCACCTTGTAGAAGATGTCAGCAACTAGGCCAGGAGTTGCTCTCCACTGCCTCCCTCGCCTTCCCAGTGTCGCACCAACAGTGGCCCAAACTGAAGGAGCAGTGAGCCCAGGCAATGCTTATATAACCATGAAGCGATCAGGAAGCCATCGCCAGCCTCCTGTTGCAATGACAAAGGTCATTCAGGAAACGGGACCACCTATTGTGAATTGTAAGTGCATTTACGTAACTCGCTTACTGCGTAAGCTGGCGAGTGTAAATTTCAGTTGATTTTAGATCTTAACCAGAACATAGCTAGAATTTAATTTGTGCAGAACTGTAGGACAGATCCAAAACCACAGAATGCCGGACAAGAGAGTTGAACCCGTATTAATGTCCAGTGTCAGACACACAATAACTGTACACTTCCTCTCAGAGTCTGCTACTTACCCTAGTTTCTGTATTTTACAGTCAGGATGCCTCAGAGCCACAGACAACAGTTTCACTCCAGAATCTCCCAATGCATTGTTCTCCAGTCTAAACACAAACAGCAAGAAACAAACCAATTCAAATCCCATGGGTAGTCAAAAATGCTGGAGAAACTCAGCAGTTGCAGCAGCATCTATACCAACAAGCCCTTCTTAGGAAATAGGCAACGTTTCGGGCCGAAACCCTTCTTCAGACTTCAGAATTCAAATCTCATGTCTGATACATTTTCTCTTACCTGGATATTTCAAGAAAAAATAAATCAATAGACAATAGGTGCAGGAGTAGGCCATTCGGCCCTTCGAGCCAGCACCGCCATTTAATGTGATCATGGCTGATCATCCCCAATCAGTACCCCGTTCCTGCCTTCTCCCCAGATCCCCTGACCGTTATTTTTAAGAGCCCTATCTAGATCTCTCTTGTGGGCATCCAGAGAACCTGCCTCCACCGCCTGAGGCAGAGAATTCCACAGACTCACAACTCTCTGTGAGAAAAAGTGTTTCCTCGTCTCCGTTCTAAATGGCTTACTCCTTTTCTTAAACTGTGGCCCCTGGTTCTCGACTCCTCCAACATCGAGAACACGTTTCCTGCCTCTGCCCCTTTCCTGCCAAGCCCTTTACAATCGTATATGTTTCAATGAGATCTCCTCTCATCCTTTGACAAATGAATGATCAGATTTCCCCTCACTACCCAACACCTGTTTATTGATGCAGGTCAATAATTTCTTCAGGACACTGCTTAACAGAGAAACTCGCTCCCTGCCAATTGTGAAGTAGCATGAGGGAGGGGGAAAATAGAACTAAGTGAGAGGGGGCCAGACCTACCCACACTCAGATATGGGGGGAGGGGGAAGGGAGGAAGGAGGCGCAGCCAACATTACCATAAATGGGGAACTGTGGGATGCGAGAGCCACACAGATGAATTGGACATATATTGAGATGCCTAAGGCCTGATCATCCGGAAGAAATGGTACCAATTGATGTGTGTTCCAACTAATGGACAAGGTGTGGCCAGGAAAGGGGGGGGGGAGGGGGGCGTAGGGTAAAAAGGGACAATGTGTCAAGGCAGTTAATGGGTTGGAGTGGACAGTGGACTAACTTAGATCAGCCCAAGATGTTGCCCAAGACAGCATTAGCAGGGTTCTCGCTTAACTTTTTTACACTATTGCCAGCCGGGCAACCGTGACAGCTTTCAGGTTGCCAAATTACAGTTTAGGCGGTCATTTAAGACGGTTTGCATGACGCGTGCGATAATGTGCTCGGACGAAGTGCGTAGTTACCACTCGGAATTATGCTCAATGAAGCATTCACATATTATGTTCAAGAAAATTTCTAAAGGCATTTTATGATAATAGCTGTTAAAACCGACCATACCCATCTGACAGGTTAAACATTACACTAACTAACAAGAGATGGCCAAAGGACATAACTACAGCAAATGTTCTTTTGGTAATATGTTTAAAGGTGTCAAAACGAATAATAACATTGGGAATTAAAACACATTTGATTGCATTCTGTTATCAAACATAGTCAATGTTCGCTCTGAAGACCATGAAGCATAATAGGGTCAGGGGGTATGCAAATCAGTGCAGGGTGGATAGATGGGAGGGGTGGGGGGGTTGAGAATGGATGGGTTGAGGCAGGTGAATTAGTATGTGCTGGTTGGAGTAGGTAAAATTGTGAGGGGAGAGCACGGGGGATGTCAGTGGTGTTGAATGGGAGGGTTCAGTGCGGGATGGATGGGGGGGTTCAGCACAGGATGAATGGGAGGATCAGTACAGGATGGATGGGTGGAGGATCAGCACGGGATGAATGGCGGGGGGGGATCAGTACAGGATGGATGGGTGGAGGATCAGCACAGGATGAATGGGGGGGGGGGCAGGTCAGTACAGGATGGATGGGTGGGGGGGGGCAGGTCAGTTTGGGTCGGAGGGTCTGTGCAGGATGAATGAGGGATCACTACAGAATGAATGAGGGGATCAGAATAGAATGGGGGTACAGTACGGGATGAATGGTGATCAGTAAAAGATGAATGGGGAGATAAACTACAGGATGGATGATGGCATTGGTGCAGGCTAAATGGAGGGTTGGTCAGTATGAATGGGCCGATCAGTGCAGTATGAATGGGGGGGAAGTGCAGGATGGATGCGAAGGGGGTTCAGTACAGGATGAGAAGAAGGGTTTCAGCCCGAAACGTTTGCCTATCTCCTTCGCTCCATAGATGCTGCTGCACCCGCTGAGTTTCTCCAGCATTTTTGTGTACCTTCAGTACAGGATGAATTGGGGGCCAGTGTAGGATGGATAGGGAGGGGGTGGTAGGAGAATCAATGCGAGGTGGGTAGGGTGATGGATAGATTAGGGGGGGGGGGAGTTAGATGGGGAGGGGAGCACAGGGGATGTCAGTGAGGACTGAATAGAGAAGGGAATGGGATCCGTGCAGGATGGAGAGGAGGGGTCCCAGGATAAGAGGAGTGGAGGGGGGGGGGGGGGAGTACGAGAGGGAGAGAGAGGGGGAGGGAGGGGGAAAGGGCAGAGGAGATGGGGAGGAATGAACGTCAGCGCTCCTCGGACATCACCCCGCTGCCTTGGCCATACCTGTCCAACGCCAAAGTGCCGCCGCCAAGGGGGAAACGGTTGGGATATATTCGCCACCGCCTCCCATCCTCCGCCAGCCAACAGCAACGTGCTGGGCCGAGCGGTGCAGCTCAAAGATCCTATAGCTATAGGATCTGACGTGCAGCTGCTTCAGACGGCGGAAGGAAACCTCCCTCCCTCCTCCCGGCCTCGCCGTGCGAGAGTGGTTGTTTTGAAAGCGCCGTTGGCGGATTTACAAGCAGTGGCCGTTATAAGGGCGATAGTGGCCGCTGCTTGCAAATCCACCAACGGCGCTTTCAAAACAACCACTCTCGCACGTCGAGGCCAGGAGGAGGGAGGGAGGGAGGGAGGGAGGGAGAGGGAGGCCTCCTTCCGCCAGGCAGGGTGTGGGAGGGGGAGGCGGTGTAGTCGCTATCGCGGCAGCTGCTGCCGCTGTTCGGGGCCTGTCATTCGCTCCGACCCTTCATTGTATTGTATTCAAATTTTTTTTTGTGTATTCATCACCACGCAATCAAAGATACTAGAGGAACACAGCCGCCGCCGCCGACACGAAACGTCACGTTCCTATTCTCCAGAGATGCTGCCTGACCCGTGGAATTACTCCAGTTTTTTGTGTCTATCGGTATAAACCAGTATCTGCTTGCCAAGCCGGGCAAAATGAACCGGCGTTTAGGTTGCCCGGCAGCACTTTGGGTGGTCAATGGCACCCGGGCAACCGCTAATTTCGAGCCCCGTTTAGCGGTCTCACTGAAACTTGGTTGAAACTGGATTATGTCAGTCTCAATGAGCAGTTGCAATTAAAGTGACCATTACATGAGCCTCTGCCTGGATGTTGCCTAGCAACCACAATCAAGGAATGGGTTGTGCAATTCAGCATTGTACCTACATGAAATTGTACAATTCACATATTTTATCACATACAGCACTCTATATACAGCATAGTAATCATGAAATCCTTTATCTTTTTAACTCACAAAGCATGGGATGTAGATTTGAGTGTGGGGGGGGGGGTGGGGGATGAAGGTGAATGTAGATCAATAGTATAAAAAGCTATGTATGCTTTGTATCCAAAAGAATAGGACAGGAGAGCATCTGCCCTTGAAGATGTCACCCCCAAGTTGGCCAATTTGTAATACTGGAAGGTTATTCTGAAAGTAAAGGGCCTGTCCCACTTGGACCACCTAATCCACGAGTTTAGAAGACCCTAGACGAGTTGAAAAAAAATGTCACGGTCTTGTTGAATCGCCGAAGTAAAATACCTCCTACGGCTATGTCTACGACCTCCTACGGCTATCTCTACAACCTCCTACAACTATGTCTACGACCTCCTACAACTATGTCTACGACCTCCTACGACCCCCCTGGACCTCAGTCTTCCACACCTAAGACCGACTACAACTAGCTACAAGTGGAAAATGATTACATGATAAAATGATGTCATGTTTGCATTTTTTTTCTCGGGCCAGTTACCAGCCTACGACTACCATCACGACCTACCTACGAGTAAAAATTAACCATTTTTTCCATGGCAACCTTTTTTTTTAAATTTGTGGACATTTTTTATCAGGCTGGAAAAAACGGCGCGACCAACTTGAGGCCACGAGTACGCGGAGACCACTCACGAGCAGGAGGAAAAGTTACAAAGAATGCTGCGAGTACGAGTCATGTGCAAACTCGGCAGAAGTCGCCAATTAGGTCGTGAAAATGGGATAGGGGTTTAAACCTGGCACATCACATGAATCTCCGACTGGACAATCTGTTGCTTGGCCTTCCTCTGGAAAAGGATAGGATGTATCAACACACCAACTGCTGCCGCTAGTGTTGGTCTAGGTGCCAGAGTCATTTTCCTGCTCAATGGACGTGTGGGAGAGCAATAAATGCTATTGATTACAATGAAATCAATGGCTTTTACAAAAAACGTATCCAATGATGTCTTCAACTGCCCTTCTCAAGAAGTCATTTAGACAGAAATTACTATAAAAGCTTCTGGTTATTTGGCACAAATATTCAGAGTATGCTTTCATACATTTTATTCAAACCATATAAACCATATAACAATTACAGCACGGAAACAGGCCATCTCGACCCTTCTAGTCCGTGCCGAACACATAATCTCCCCTAGTCCCATATACCTGCGCTCAGACCATAACCCTCCATTCCCTTCCCATCCATATAACTATCAAACTGTTTCTTTTCCTTCACAAACAACAAAGTGGGTCAATCTTAAAATTGAATGTAAAAGAGAAATGAGCAGTTACCTCAAATCCTGACATTTGTGCAGCCCGGGTCCCAGTTGCTGGAGTCCTTCACACTGAATGTGGCAGCCCCACAAATTGAGATGTTTTATTGTGTCACAGAGGCCAATCGCACGAGACAGCACGGCGCAGTCAATCAGGGTTAGTCGTATTCCAATTAATGACAGTGTTTGAATGGATCCCAGTGTGTCCTGCGCAAGGCTACTATTTTGACACTCAAAAAGGAAGGGCAATGTATTTAGGAAACTCCTTTTACCAGTTTGACTCCATGCATTTCCAATCTGCTTTTTAACCTCCTCCTTCACCCAGTCAATCACTTGGACTGTAGTTTGATGAGGAAATGGGCCCAGAAACTCCTCCAGTCGCCGAGATGACCCTGGTGAGGAGAGACCAGCAACAAAACGGAGAAATACCTCAAATCGCCCATCTTCCTTGCTATGGGCTTCAGTGAGGATTTTCACGATATCTCCAGGATCTGGAGTCAGGAATTGTGCAAGTGCAGCTACAAACTCTTGGATAGTGAGGTGAGGAAATGTGTATGCCCCACTCCGGGCAGAATCCTCTCTCTCCAAAAGTTCCATCGGGAAACCGGAGAGGAACTGGGAAGGCTGGAGATCGTACTTGATCAAATCTCCATCTGTGAACACAATGTTCTTCTCGGACACTCCTGTGAAGGCCATCTGACCAATCCTCAGTAGCACCTCGCGGGGGCTCTCATTTTCACAACCGTGGTTTTTCAGGATGTTGTAAATGTAGTGGGAATATAGTTCGGTGATGGTCTTGGGAAATTGCAGCAGGTCCCCGTGTCTTTGCGCGAAGAAGGGGCCCAGTACAAGGCCAAGGATGCAACAGTATGAGGGGTTGTAGCTCATGGTGTGCAGAATCTCGTTCTTCACCACGTGTTTGAAAACAGTTGCTGCCACCAACTGATCTTCAAAAAACTTGTTGAAATATTCCTTTCGTTCCTTTCCAACAAATCCCAGGATTTCAGCCCAGACACCGATCTCCGCCTTTTCCAATGAATGTAACGTAGTGGGGCGGGTGGTCACTAGCACTGAACAGCCTGTGAGGAGCTTGTGCTGGATTAAACCATACACAATGTCAGACACTTCACACCGCCACTCAGGATCTGTGCATATGTGCTGAGTTTCTACTGTGTCTCTCTGGTTGTCAGCAAAATCGATTCTGCCCTTAAATTCATCCAAACCATCAAATATAAACAGCAGTCTCTCTGGCTTCTTCCAGACCTCTTCCAGGAGATTCCTAAAGTAAGGATATTGATCCAGAATCAGTTTGTTCAGGTTTATTCGACAGCTAATGGAATTTAAATCTCTGAATTTGAAAATGAAGACAAACTGAAAGTGTTGGTATATTTTCTCTGTGGCCCAGTCATAAACAATCTTTTGCACCATTGTTGTTTTACCAATCCCCGCAACTCCAGTCACCACTGTCGAGTTCCCAGTTTTTAATTTGTTCTGAGAGAAGCTGCTCTGGACCAATTGATCAGTCCGGATTTTTTCCAGCTCTCCCTGGAGGTGTTTCTCTCTCCACTTTTCATGTTCTCGGCCTCTTGCCAGCAGCTCATGTTCCACCACTCCCCAATCTCGAACAGTAGAAATGATCGTGAGCTCAACGTATCGATCAACCAGCTGGAAATCATTAGCATTCCCTTTCTTGAGGAGCGTGTTCACTCTCAGTGTTTTGGTCTCTACCCGCAGAAACTCCTTGTGTTTTTGCAGAACATCTTGCATGAGAACAGACAGAACATGACATAATGTTAGATGCCTCAATTCAATATTCAGTGTTCAAGATTACATACGTGAATCTTAATGTTTCCATGAATATTTCAGAGCTACTCCAGAACTCTTGTCTTTGGTAATCCAGCATCTGCAATTCCTTGTTTTTACATTTCTAGCTATATATTTGTTTGGCCAAGACATTGGCTATCTATTAGGTTGTATTGGACTGTTATATATGTAACATTGAAGTGGAATTCCCAATGTTTGTGGAAAATCATTTGGAATAATTCAGCACAAGAGGCAAGAGGGGAGGTAAGTGCTTTCATCCTTTCCCAACTTGAACTGAATTGGAGTTGATCAACAAGCAGGGACAGACCCCAGGAGAAGGTGTTTGGGAAGCTGATTGAAAGGTTTGAAGGTGGATCGGTCACATGGACTAGATGGATTACACTCCAGGGTTCTGAAACAGATATTATTGAGATTGTTTAAGAAGGAACTGCAGATGCTGGAAAATCAAAGGTAGACAAAAGTGCTGCAGATACTCAGCGGGTGCAGCAGCATCTATGGAGCGAAGGAAATAGGCAACGTTTCGGGCCGAAACCTTTCTTCTAGAGATTGTGCAGGCTTTAGTAGTGATCTTTCAAGAATCACTAGAGTTAGGAATGGTTTCAGAGGACTAGATATTCACAAATGTAGCTCCACTGTTTAAGAAGGGAGCGAGGCAAAATAAAGGAATTTACATGCCGGTTAGTGTCTTCTGCGATTGGTAACATTTTACAGTCCATTATGAAGGATGAGGCTTTCAGATACTTGGAAACACATGTTAAGCACATGTCAGCATGGTTTCGTAAACGGAAGGTCTTATCTGACAAATCTATTAGAGTTTTTTGAGGGGGTAACAAGCAGGATAGACAAAGGACGGTCAATGGATGTTGTTTCTTTGGATTTTCAAAAGGCCTTTGATAAGGTGCCGCACATGAGGGTGCTAAATGAGATTAGAGGCAAGGTAGTAGTGTGGATAGACGATTGGCTGACTGCCGTAAGGCAAAGAGTGGGAATATAAGAGGCCTTTTCTGGTTGGCTGCGATGTTCCACATGGGTTGTTGTTGAGTCCGCTACTTTTCATCTTATGTATTCATGACCTGGGTGATGGAATTGATGCCTTTGTGCCAAATTTGCAGATGATAGGAAGATAGGACGAGGGGTTAGTAATGTTGAGGAAGCAGGGAGGTTGCAAAAGCAGTTGGATAGGTGGGAATGTGGGCAAAGAAGTGGCAAATTAAATACAGCATAGCAAAGAGTACGATAATGTACTTTAGCAGAAGGAATAAAGACATAGAGAGGATCCAGAAATTGGACGAGCAAAGGGACTTGGTGCAGGATTCCCAAAAGCGTTAATTTGCAGGTTGAGTTAGTGGAGAGAAAGGCAAATGTAATGTTAGCATTCATTTTGAAGGGACTAGGATATAAAAGGAGGGATGTAATGCTGAGGATTTGTAAGGTGCTGGTGACGCCACATTTGGAATATTGTGGGCCGTTTTGGGACCGAAATCTGAGGATGATGTGCTGACATTGGAGAGGGCCCAGAGGAGGTTTATGAGAATGATCATGGGATGATTCGGTTAATGGGTGAGAGTGTTTGGATGCTCAGGGCCTTGGGGTTTAGAAAGTAGAGGGTGACAGGGAGGGAAGAGAAGGGGTTCTCTTTGAAACCTATCAGATAATGAAAGGCCATGGTCGAGTGGACGTGAACAGGATGTTAGCAGTGAGGGGAGAGTACAACCAGAGGGCACGCCCTCAGAATAAAAGGACAAAACTTTAGTATGGAAATGAGGAGGGATTTGTTTTTTGCCACAGAATGGTGAATATGGAATTCATTGTCACAGACGGCTGCTTCTCACCGGGACCACTTTATTTGGGCCAGGTGGTCTGTGTTCTTGCCCCAAACATTCTATTCGGTATTATTTTTCTGAAATTGCATGTGATGAAGCTGAATCCATATCCTCAGTCCACAAATTCGCCAATTACAGGTTAGAATTCTGACCTGTATTCTACTTGACTTTATAACAAACAAATCTAAATGACTCCTGAATTAAATAACTATTTTATAAAGGGAAAATTTTGTTTAACGGTTAAGAGGAAGAGAGCTGTAACATGAACAACTTTGTATAAGAGACATCTGAACAGTCAATGGGACATGCTGGAGTTGATAGTTTAGTTTAGAGATACAGCGCAGAAACAGGCCCTTAGCTGGGTGGAACTTTTAAAGTGCACAGTGGCTCTGCTGTAGACTTGATACCTTACAGCGCCACAGACTCAGGTTCAATCCTTACTACGACTGCATGGAGTTTGTACATTCTCCTGTGACCTCGTAGGTTTTCCCCAGGTGCTCCAGTTTTCTCCCACGCTCCAAATACGTAGATGTTTGTTGAAATGGCTTTGATAAAATTGTAAATTGTCGCTAGTGTGTCGATTAGTTCAGGAGATCACTGGTTGGCGTTGAATTGGTGGGCTGAAGGGCCCGTTTCTCTGTAGCTCTAAAGGGCCTCGTTAACGTCCATGTGAATGCAAGAAGTATCAAGGGTAAAGCTGATGAACTTAGAGCCTGGATCAGTACTTGGAATTGTGATGTTGTGGCCGTTATGGAAACTTGGTTACCAGACTGGCAACCTAACATGCCTGGGTTTTGATGTTTCAGATGAGATAGAGGGAAAGTAAAATAAGTGAGCGAGTTGCTTTACTAATCAGGGAGAAGGTCGTGGTGGTACTCAGAGAGGGTACGTCTACTGTGTTAAGCTCAAAATAAGAATGGAGTAATGACTCTGATATTATAGGCTTCCTAATAGTCAGCAGGAGATAGAGGATCAGATATGTAGACAGATTATGGAAGGATGCAACAACAGGGTTGTTGTAGAGGGTGACTCAATATTGACTGGGATTTATTCAGGGCAAGAGTATTAAATGGAGTATAATTTGTTAGGTGCATTCAATAAGATTTCCTTAAACAGTATGTGGATAGTCCGTCTCGAAGAGTGACCATGCTAGTCCTGGTGGGTTGGGAAGCGAGCCTGGCCAGGTGACTGGTGCGCTTTAAGAGCATTTTGGGAATAGTGATCACAATGTTAAGTTTTAAGATTACTTTGAATGAAGACAGGTCTGGAGGTTGAGGAAGGTATAACGGCAAGATTACAATGTCATTAAGGACAGATAAGGATAGCAAAGTAAGGGATCAATAGATGACCAATGAGGTTGGTCAGGCAGAAAAACAAACTTTTTGTCAGGTTTAAGAAGATGGCATCAGTAGGAATGAAGTCAAGCTGGCAATTAGAAGGGCAAATGCTTGTGGAGTTCAGCTGTTTGTGGGGAACTGTCTGCTCAGACTGATTATTACAGCAAACCATCATTACAACAGAGCATCAGGGTGCTGTCTGTATAGAGTTTGTTCGTTCTCTCTGTGACTGCGTGGGCTTTCTGTGGGTGTTCCCTCACACATTCCAAAGACGTGTCGGTTTGTAGGTTAATTGGCTTCAGTAAATTGTCCCCAATGTATAGGATAGTGCTAGTGTACGGAGTGATTACTGGTCGGCGCAGACTCGGTGGACTGAAGGACCTTGTTCCGAAATGTCTCCCGAAACTAAACTAAAAATCAGCTGCGCCTCAGCCTCCAACATCTCCAGATAAATCAATCCAAGTTTTTCAACCATTCTTTCTGGAGTACATTCTCCAATCCAGGCAACATCCTGGTAAGCCGCTTCTGCACCCTCTCTAAAGCCTTCACCCTTCCTGTAATGGGGCAACCAGAATTGTATACAATGTTAGCCCAGTCCACTTTTGCAACTACGCATTCTAATCATTAACTGCCAAAAGTGGCCTCATCAAAGTTCTTTGGTGGCGCAACATAACCTCCAGCCCTTTACACTAAATCTGTCTCCCACCGATGAAGGTAAGCCTTGTTTATCACCTGTAGAGTTGGCACTTGCAGGGAGCTAAATGTGGAATGGTATGAAGGCAGCGTAGCAAGTAAGTTTGCAGATTACACTAAAATTGTTCATTATTGTGGACACTGAAGTTTGTCAAAGGTTACAAATGTACATTGACAACTGGGAAATTGGGCAAAGGAATGGCAGATTAAATTTATCTCGGACAAGTGTGAAGTAATGATGGTTGAGAAGTTAAACCAAACGAAAACATACACAGTGAATGGGAAGAGCCTGGACAGTGATGTTAAATGGAGACATAAAGGTGAAAGTACATTGTTCCCTGAAAGCAACAACCTGGGTCAGCAGGATATTGAAGAAGGTGTAAGCCATGTTTGCCTTTATTGGTGTGGGCATTGAGTCGTGGAGTCAGGAAATCACTTTACAATTGTACAATGAGTTGGTGAGATGATACCTAGAATATTGGAATAATCTGCAAAGCTAGTGGTACAGGTAGGTACAATTATAGTGTGTGAAATACATTTGGATGTAAAGGGATAGGAAAGGTTAAAAGGGACAAGTGCCAAACACAGATAAATGGAAAGGTCCTGTTTCCATGCTGACTTCTGTGGAAACATCTCAATCTCTATCTAGAGAGCAAATAAAGATAATAGAGGGGCCTTCAGGGGTATAGAAAATATATAGGTGTATAGAGACAGCGGTACTTAAAAGGAATTATAAGGACAGTGTGAGGCATGATGTGTCACAGGTGGATTATATTAAAGGAAAATGCAAAATCGTTTGCAAACTATATTAAGGGGAAAGAGACAACCATTGTATCAGGAACCAGCCAGAAGTGTCTGGGGTGTCAGGACCCTGCCAGGAATGTGTGGGATTTCACAATGTTTCAGAACCCAGTCTGGTGCATGTTGGGATTCAGTGCGTCAGGACACTGACATACGTATATGGAGTGTCACAGTTTATTGTAATGCAGATAGAAGTGTACGGGGGTTTAGAGTATATCTGGCTGTGCAAGTAGATTGGCTACGTAGATATTGTAAATTGCCCTATTTTGTGGAGGAGTAGCAGAAATGTAAGAGGAAATGACATGGGTGTGGTGAATGCTGAGTGATGGTAATGTGGAGTGAATAAAATGATATGATTGCTGCATTAGTACAAATTGCAGGACGAAGGATTTGCTTTACTGTTATGTGGGATTTCATGTAGGTCAGGATACCGCCAGGCAAGTAAAGGGTTTCATAATGTGTCAGTCCCTGTCAGGCA
The DNA here is from genome assembly GCF_028641065.1 of Leucoraja erinaceus. Classification (NCBI taxonomy): domain Eukaryota; kingdom Metazoa; phylum Chordata; class Chondrichthyes; order Rajiformes; family Rajidae; genus Leucoraja; species Leucoraja erinaceus. The sequence goes on along the minus strand of NW_026576124.1, from coordinate 167,608 downwards.
TGTATGGGGTTTCACATTTGTCAGGACCCTTCTGGTGTGTATGGGTTTCACAGTGTCCAGACCCTACCAGGAATGTACGGGTTTCAGTGTACAAGGACCCAACCAGGTGTGTATGGGATTCATAGTGTATCAAGGTCCTGCCAGGGGTGTGTAGTTTCAGGACCTCGGGATTCTGCCAGGAGTGTGTGAGGTTTCACAATGTGTCAGGATCCTCACAGGAGTGTATGTGATTTCAGTGTGTCAGGTCCTTGCAGTGAGTGTAACCTTGTCACGGGTTTTTGGATTTTCACGGTATACGAGAATCCTGCCATGTGTGTCTGGGACTTTGCAGTGTAGCAGGGGGTTGCCAGATGTGGAGGTCGAATGAAACTTACAGATGGATTAGCTAAACTACTGAACTGAGTTATTAGCAGTGTGTTGGAAATTGTGTGAATTGTAACAAATGCAGAGTAGCCATTGACCGAGCTTGAATTCCAAGTTAAGTCACAATCATGACGCAGTGTAAAACCCCTCAAAAGGCAAATCCATCCTATTCCCTGGCCCTTGATATTTGGGCTGTTATATTCTGCCAACCTGCAAACAGCCTTGGTTCAGAATCAATTGTGTCAATTAAATAGTTTGGATTGTGTATTGTGTCAATTGTGTCAATTATGTCAATTAAATAGTTTGGATTGTGCATCTCTCACCTTTCAATTGCGAGGATGCATCACATAAACCTGGGGCGATGTCCATTAATTCACGTGGATCAGGATCTAATTAAAATCAAAATGCCTTAGCGAAACCAGCTCTGACTCACATGGTAAAATCTACAATGTTTCAATGTGATTTGTGTTCATGTTGTTTTACCGTACCAAGCTCCTGGATTTCTTTCAGCATTTTGTCCAATTTTGCCAATTCATTACGCATTTTCACAAAGGATTCCCCCATCACCATCCGAGACTGGGAGTCTTTCTCCATCACCGGACTAAGGAAGAGAGCAGTACTGTGTGTCGTCTGGTTTCCCTTCTCAGCAAGTTCTGTGATTTCCTATATAAAAACAAAATGCATTTATTGAACAGTAGACTGATGGACACAGTGAATGGGGTAGAAAATACCTGCTTAGTGATGGGACTTCACAATAGTTTCAAGTCTCCTCTTGTGTAGCTGGAGATGTTGTCGGATGCAATAGATGAGATTAGAGGACGTGCATGTGACAGTCTCAATAAGAAGGACTGCAGGGGAATACGGCATCTACAGTTCCTTGTTCCTACACTTCTTACTCAGCACAAGTAACTGTCATTGTGCTAAACGTCTGATCCACACAAAGCTCTGGGCCTGTGAGGCATTGCTTTCTATACAGCAGAAGAGCTGGAACCAATGATAATCCTGGGCTCAGAGACTGACATCTTGATCACTTCAAAAGAACCAGGTACCAAGAAGTGGGTTGATAAAGGAATATGGGCCACAGAGGATGGGGGTCGCACGGAGCAACGTTCACACTGGGCAGTGGAAGCAGCTTGGCCTTTAGCTCAGCGCTGTCGCAATTCCAGTCTGGGGATCTTGCTTCCCTTCACTTCGCCATCAGTGAGGTCAGCGTGGAGGTTGGGGGCATCTCATGGTGGTGGATGTAATGTACCGTGGCCCTCAGCACCGGCAGATTAATGTGTACGCCTCACCCGTGCGGAGCGAGGGGCTGGCCGTTCTCCAGCACCTCCCATCGCTGCTGGCCATGTCCCGGCCCCTCATCGATGAGGGTGGACAATCCGGCAGCGCCGACTACAAACTGGACAGCACTTCTAAGCTCCTGATGGAGACAGTCAAAGACTCAAAGCTGCACGATGCCTTCAGAGACCCTTCATGCTGGTCCCTGTCGCGGTTCACCCGGTCGAGACCGGACGGTTCAGCCCAGTCTCGATCATTCACTGTAATCATGGCTGATCATCCACAGTAAGTACCCGTTCCTGCCTTTTCCCCCATATCCTCTGACTTCGCTATCTTTAAGAGCTCTATCCAACTCTCTCTTGAAAGCATACAGAGAATTGGCCTTCTGAGGAAGATAATTGCACAGATTCACAACCCTCTGTGTGAAAGTTTGTCCTCATCTCCATTCCAAATGGCTTACCGCTTATTCTTCAACTGTGGCCCCTGGTTCTGGACTCCCCCAACATCGGGAACATGTTTCCTGCGTCTAGCGTGTCCAAACCATAAATAATCTTATATGTTTCAACAAGATCTCACCCTTCTAAGTTCCATAGTATAAAAGCCCAGCCGCTCTATTCTATCAACATATGACAGTCCCGACATCCCGGGAATTAACCTTGTGAACCTACGCTGCACTCCCTCAATAGCAAGAATGTCCGTCCTCAAATTTGGAGACCAAAACTGCACACAATACTTTGGGTGTGGTCTCACTAGTGCTCTGTGCAACTGCAAAATTACCTATTTGCTCCTATATTCAACTCATCTTGTTATGAAGGTCAACATGCCATTCGCTTTCTTCACTGCCTGCTGTACCTGCATGCTTAGCGACAAGGGTGTGGGGTAAAATTGTGCAAACAGTATTGAAAATGTTGGATGGAGTTTTGTAAGGATTATGTATTGTACATTTCTCAAATAAAGTCTATTTTGAACATTAGAAAAATCTACTGCATCCGGTGTTCCTGATGTGGTCTCCTGTACCTCGGCGAGACCAAACATATACTCGGCGACCCGTAGTCTTTGCCGAACACGTGCTCGGTCCGCCAAATCCTACAGGATCTCAAGATTGCTAACCATTTTAACTCCTCTTCTCATTCCCAGACAGACTTTTCTGTCCTGGTCTCCTCCATTGCCAGAGAGAGGCCACATGCAAACTGGGAAAACAGCAACTAATATTCTGCATGTGTAGCTAACAACCCAATGATGCGAACACTGAATTATCTAATTTTACGTAACTACAAACCCCCTTCTTCTTTTCCCCTACAGCCTTTCCCCACCCCCTCTAACCTTCACTCCCCCACCCCCTTGTACCTGTGCGCCACCTGGGCTCAGACCTAACCCTCCCTTTTCACCTACATTCCTTACAAAGCTTCATAATTTGCAACATTTCGCATTTTGTCTCCCACGTTCTGTCTTTTCAACTCCGGCCTTTGTCCAAATATCTGTCTATCAAAACCCCCGCTCACCTGCATCAACGTGCTATGCCAGGCTTTATCCTGCCCCTCCTCTCCACCTCCACTGGAAAAGGATTCGGACTCAAAATTGCACCCAACCATGTCTGAAGAAGGGCCTCGACCCAAAAATCACCCATTCCTTCGCTCCAGAGATGCTGCCTGTCCCACTGAGTTACTCTAGCTTTTTGTCTTCATCTTCATGTTCTCCAGAGATACTGCCTGAACCACTGAGTTCCTCAGTTGTTTTACTTTTCTTGCTCAGAATGAAGGCTGCGTTCCCACAGGGATTGGGTGATTCTCCTGCATTTCCATCTAGCCCAGCTGAAAGAGTGAGTAGATTTGACAAGTCATTGGGACAAATCTGCCAATTGTGGATCCTGAGCTCCGTGTTCTAGGCAGCACTGCAGGAAGATGTGCCCTGAGCTCTGTGAAACTATATGGCGAGTTTACAATCACTTCACTTGACATTCTTTTAATGCTGTTCGGTCCAATGAAATTGCTTTCAGGACCAAAGAAATAAGTGCAAGGTTGGTCACTTGGTTATGTGCTGGAGTCAATGTGAACAGACTGGTGTAATTGCAGGTTTTCTTCCCTCAATGATGGCAGTGAACTCTGTGGGTCTATATCGCTATTTGACAGCTGCAATTCCTTGTGTTTCAATGAAGTGAACTGAATTTAACCAGCATCCTTGATGGGATTGGAATCAGATTTAGTTTAGCATGGAAACAGGCCCTTTGGCCTACTGAGTCCACACCGACCATCAATCCCTGCACACTAGCACTATCCTACACACTAGGGACAGTTTACATTTATACCAAGCCAATTAACACCTGCACGTCTTTGGAGTGTGGGAGGAAACCAAAGATCTTGGAAAAAATCCACACAGGAGAGAATCACGGGAAGAACATACAAACTCTGTACAAGCAGCACCCATAGTCAGAATGGTCACCCGGATCTCTAGCACTATAAGGCAGCAACTCTACCGCTGTGCCACCATGAATCCGATGATCAGTTCTGACATCTGTTAACAGTTCACTGCCCACGTATCATTATGTAAAGCACGGTACATTTGGTAGGAAGAGTTCGCTCTGGATCTAGTCCCCAGCTCATATTATTTAGCCCTGATGCCAGGTTTGTGGGGGATAAATCATTCAGAGGTCATTATCACCAATGCAACGTCAAGTCCCTAGAGTGAGGTGAGCGCGACTGGCCTTAATCTCTCTTCCCTTTTGATGCCATCAGTTCATTAACATTTTCATAAACACAACTCACCTCACGTTCTTGTCCAATGAAACGTGCCTCCTGTCTCAACATGAAGCCGAGTCTTTCAACCCCTTCTTCAATGACCTGCTGCAGTCTCTTCTGATAATCGTCCCACTGTGTCAAGAACTCAGAGTTTGTAGACTTTGGATCTGTGAACACAAATGAAGAATTAGGCACCTCCAACACAACACTGCAATCTCCACCCATCCCACGCTCACTGTCACATATAATTATATATTCTCCTCAAGTTCAATATTTCTACAGCCCAGATCATTAGAAAGTGTATAAAATACACTGTGTCTCCAACATGTCACTCAGCATCCCTCTCCCACATTGACAATGTTCACTGGTACAAAATTCCAGCAGGAATAATATTTGTCCCATTTTCTTGGTGCAGGTGCTCGCAGACAATTGATGGGGGTAGTCAAGAATTGATGGGCTTAGTTTATTTAAAAGCCGTTAACCGCGAGAACAGATCCACTGAAGAGTGACAAAGAACGGCTTTTGAACGCAAAGTTACAACCGATAAGAACCGAGACGGTACCGTGAACAATAATCCCTTTCAAGGTACAAAGGTGCTGTATACATCCTCGTCACCCAATACAGATAAAAAGTTTTGAACGCTACTACTGGACTCGGCACATCATTGAGAATTCAGTGATGAAACAATCTAAGGAATAACATTTGTCACATCATCTTGTTGAGCTACATATTTGGATTATTTATTAATACAACACCCTGCAATATCTATTCGTTTCATGTGTATTCACTGAATGTGGATATCACCCACAAGGTTGTCTGTTATCCATTGAGTATCAGTTGATATTTATTTTGTCCCTTCATTTCATTAATTCAGACACTTTGGTGTGGCTAGATCTTATGTCTAGGTCAAGGTCTCTGGATATGTACGACACAATAGAGGCCACCCCATCTACTGTATAGTCCACAAACAGCCTAACAAAGTAGACTGTTCTTTCCAGGTTCGGCAGAGGTTCAGCTGCACCTCCTCCAACTTCATCTATTGCATCCGCTGCTCTAGATGTCAGCTGCTGTACATCAGTGAGACCAAGCGTAGGCTTGGCAATCACTTCGCCGAACACCTCCGCTCGGTTCGCAATAACCAACCTGATCTTCCGGTGGCTCAGCACTTCAACTCCCCTTTATGTTCCGAATCTGACCTTTCTGTCCTGGGCCTCCTCCATAGCCAGAGTGAGGACGACCATAAATTGGAGGAGCAGCACCTTATATTTGGGCAGTTTGCACCCCAGCGGTATGAACAATGACCTCTAATTTCAGGTAGTCCCTACTTTCTCCTCCCCTTCTCAGCTCTCCCTCAGCCCACTGGCTCCACCTCTTCCTTTCTTCTTCCCGCCTCCCCCACCCTCACATCAGTCTGAAGAAGGGTTTCAACCCAAAACGTTGCCTATTTCCTTTGCTCCATAGATGCTGCCTCATCCCCTGAGTTTCTGCAACATTTTTGTCGACATAACAAAGTGGAACTCACCCAAAATCAAACTTCAAAAAGAAAAAGCCAGAATGCTCCACTGCAATCGCCAGACACATCCTGACTCTCATTTCTGAGGACTGAGGTCCCCACCTGCTTTGAAAGGACATCAATTATGCCGGTGCCCAAGAAGAGTAAGGTGACGTGCCTCAATGACTATCGACCAGTGGCACTAACGCCGGTGGTGATGAAGTGCTTTGAGAGGTTGATCATGGAGCAAATCAATTCCTACCTCGACAAAAACCTGGGCCCACTGCAGTTCGCTTACCGCCACAACAGATCAATGGTGGATGCGATCTCGCTGGCCCTCCACTCCGCACTGGACCACTTGGACAACAAAACTCATATGTCAGGCTGTTATTCCTTGATTACAGCTCGGCATTTAACACAATCATCCCCTCCAAACTGGTTACCAAACTCGCAGAACTGGGTCTCTGTGCATCCCTCTGCAACTGGATCCTCGACTTCCTCGTCCACAGACCACAGTCTGTTCGTATTGGTGGAAATGTGTCAGCCTCGATAACAATCAGCACGGGAGCACCTCAAGGCTGCGTGCTCAGCCCCCTGCTGTACACTCTTTATACCCATGACTGCGTAGCGAACCACCGTGCGTACTCCATCATCAAGTTCGCTGACGACACCACTATTGTGGGGCGTATCACTGATGGGGATGAGTCAGAGTACAGAAGAGAGATCGAGCAACTGTCCATATGGTGCCAGCGCAATAACCTGGCCCTCAACACCAGCAAAACCAAGGAACTGATTGTTGACTTTGGAAGGAGTAGGAGGGGGACCCACGGCCCCATTTATATCATTATATGGTTGAAAGGGTCAAGAACTTCAAATTCCTGGGCTTGCACATCTCTGAAGATCTTTCCTGGTCCGAGAACACTAACGCAATTATCAAAAAAGCACATCAGCGCCTCTACTTCCTGAGAAGATTACGGAGAGTCGGATTGTCAAGGAAGACTCTCTCTAACTTCTACAGGTGCACAGTAGAGAGCATGCTAACCGGTTGCATCGTGGCTTGGTTCGGCAATTTGAGCGCCCTGGAGAGGAAAAGACTACAAAATGTAGTAAACACTGCCCAGTCCATCATTGGCTCTGACCTTCCTTCCATCGAGGGGATTTATTGCAGTCGCTGCCTCAAAAAGGCTGGCAGTATCATCAAAGACCCACATCATCCTGGCCACACACTCATCTCCCTGCTACCTTCAGGTAGAAGGTACAGGAGCCTGAAGACTGCAACAACCAGGTTCAGGAATAGCTACTTCCACCTCAGCCATCAGGCTATTAAACCTGGCTCGGACAAAACTCTGATTATGAACAACCACTTTCTGTTATTTGCACTTTACCAGTTATGTATTCATGTGTGTATATATTTAGATCAGGGTATATGGACACATTTATCTGTTTTGTAGTAAATGCCTACTATTTTCTGTGTGCTTAAGCAAAGCAAGAATTTCATTGTCCTATACAGGGACACATGACAATAAACTCATTTGACTTGACTCACCAAAAGTGCAACATCACCAGTGTTGGCGGTTTAGTGGTCTACAGATAAAATTCAAATGTTCAAGCTTCTTATAAGTCACCATCTACCCTTTATATTCAGTGGCACTGCTCTAATAATATTGCCATAGTTGGTGAATCGAGGACCAGAGGACTCACTCACGTTTAAGGTTAAGGGTAAAAGATTAGGAATCTGAGGGTTAACTTTTTCACACAAAGGGTAGTTGGGTGTATGGAATGGGCAGCCAGAGGTGGTAGGTGAGGCAGGGACTGTCCCAACATTTAAGAAACAGACAGGTACATGGACAGGACACGTTTGGAGGGATATGGGCCAAACGCGGCAGGTGGGACAAGTGCAGCTGGGACAATAGACACTAGACAATAGGTGCAGGAGAAGGCCATTTGGTCCTTTGAGCCAGCACCGCCATTCACTGTGATCATGGCTGATCATCCACAATCAGTACCCCGTTCCTGCCTTCTACCCATATCCCTTGATTCCACTATCTTTAAGAGCTCTATCTAACTCTCTCTTGAAAGCATCCAGAGAATTGGCTTACAATGCCTTCTGAGGTAGAGAATTCCAGACTCGCCACTCTCTGTGAGAAAAAGTATTTCCTTGTCTCCGTTCTAAATGGCTTACCCCTTATTCTTAAACTGTGGCCCCTGATTCTGGACTCCCCCAACATCGGGAACATGTTTCCTGCCCCAAGTGTGTCCAAACGCTTATAATCTTATATGTTTCAATATGATTCCCTCTCATCCTTCTAAATTCCAGTGAATACAAGCCCAGTCGCTCCATTCTTTCAACCTATGACAGTCCCGCCATCCCAGCAATTAACCTTGTGAACCTAGGCTGCACTCCCTCAATAGCAAGAATGTCCTTCCTCAAATTTGGAGACCAAAACGGCACACAATACTCCAGATATGGTCTCACTCAGGCCCTGAACAACTGCAGAAGCATTTTTCACTGCCTGCTGGACCTGCATGCTTACCTTCAGTGACTGTTAAACAAGGACACCCAGATCTCGTTGTACATCCCCTTTTCATTACTTGACACCATTCAGATAACAATCTGCTATCCTGTTCTTGCCACAATAGTGGATAACCTCACATTTATCCATATTAAACTGCATCTGCCCACTCACCCAACCTATCCAAGTCACCCTGCATCCTCCTCACAGTTCACACCACCAGCAAGCTTTGTGTCATCTGCAAATTTACTAATGCTACTTTTAATCACTTCGTCTAAATCATTAATGTATATTGTATATAGCTGCGGTCCCAGCACCGAGCCTTGCGGTACCCCACTAGTCACTGGCTGCCATTCTGAAAGGGACCCGTTAATCCTTACTCTTTGTTTCCTGTCCGCCAACCACTTTTCTATCCATGTCAGTACCCTAACCCCAATACCATGTGCTCTAATTTTGCCCACAAATGTGGGACCTTATCAAAGGCTTTCTGAAAGTCCACTGGCCCTTCCTTGTCCATTTTCCTAATTGCATCCTCAAAAAATTCCAGAAGATTAGTCAAGCATGATTTCCCTTTCGTAAATCCATGCTGACTCGGACAGATTCTGTTATTGCTACCCAAATGTGCCGCTATTTCATCCTTTATAGCCGACTCCAGCATCTTTCCCACCATCGATGTCAGGCTAACTGGTCTATAATTCCCTGTTTTCTCTCTCCCTCCTTTCTTAAAAAGTGGGATAACATTAGCCACCCTCCAATCTGATCCTGAATCTACAGAACATTGGAAAATGGTGACCAAGATGTTGATGTTGATATATAGAATATATTTTAGGAAGTAAATACCGGACAGTGGAACTGGTAAGGATTCAAAGGGTAGGAAAATGGAAGTGAAGACCGAGCTAAAAGAAAGAAGATCTTATTGAATGGCATGAGTTGATTCGCTATTCAGGCTTCTAATTTAGTTTACTTTAGAGATACAGCGGGGAAACAGGCCATCCCATCGAGTCGGTGCCGACCAGCGATCCCTGTATCTTAACACTATCCTACATACACTGCAGACAATTTGCAATTTTATCAAGCTAATTAACCTACAATCCTGTACGTCTTTGGATTGTGGGCGGAAACCCGGGAAAGGCCACACAGGTCACAGAGAGAACATACATACTACATACAGACAAGCACCCATAGTCGGGATCACATACATTGCATGCTGGCTGTAAAATGAACAATTACTTACCTCATCTACCCTAACAGCTTCCCTTACACCAGATCTTGCATCAACAGGAGTGGTTACGGGGGAACACCACCACCAGCTCCATTTCTGCCAATTCACATCCTGAGCAAGTACTACATTTGTGCGGTCCACCTCCCACACACACACAAACCACCGACTGTCTCTCCTGCCCATGTACCATACTGCTCTGAACCCACACATCCTGGTTTCCCTTATCTGCCGGTGATTCTCCAACAAGGCTTCTCGATTTTCCTGCTCCATGCCTCCATCTCTGATCTTCCCCATGAGAGAAATAGAGTCATACAGCACAGAAACTGGTCATTCACCCAAACTCTACTGTGCTGACCAAGATGCCCCATCTAAGCTAATCCTACTTGCCCACATTTGGTCCATACCCATTTCAACCTTTCCCATCCAAGCACCTGTCCAAATGTCTTTTAAATGCTGTTATAGTTTCTGCCTCAGTTACAACCTCTGGCATCTCTTTCCATATACCACCATCTTCTGAGTGAAAACATTGCCAATATACCAAAAGCCTTCTTGACCACCCTTTCTATCTGTGAAGCCAATTCCAGGAAACTATGTACCTGTTTCCTCGATCCCTCTACAACACTCGCCAGGGCCCTGCCATATCAAAGGCATTACTGATCCATATGGACAACATCCACAGCTTCACGCTCATCAACCTATTTGGTTACCTCTTCAAAAAACTCAATCACATTCGTAAGAATCAATCTCCCACGTACAAAATCGTGTTGACTACGTATAAACTTCAGTCTATCCAAATGCATTTTCATGTTATCCCTCAGAATTCTCTCCAGTAACTTTTCAACCACAGATGTTAGGGTAACTGGTTTACAGTTCCCAGCTTTTCCTTGCAACCTGTCTTAAAGAGAGGCACAACATGAGCGACCCTCAAGACATTTGGCACCTCATCCGTGTCTAATGATGATGCATGTATATCAGCCAGGGCTCCTACAATTTATTCTCTAGCTTCCCACAGCATCCTCGGATATATCTGAGTAGGCCCAGGAGATGTATCTAGTTATACGCTCTCCGATGTCCTGTATCTTGTTTGTAATACGTATTGGTCTCAAGACATCTCCATTACAGGTCCCAAAGTTCCTAACCAACGTATTTTGCTCAATGGTATAAACCGAGGAGGACATTCTGCTGTCTCCAATGCCCTTCCCTTTCACTCACCGGTTCCTTGGTCAAGAGTTGATGGTTCCTGACTTAATGTACCTCTGACGTGAGGAATCACCACACTTAGGCCAGTTCCAGTGTCTCTGGTCAGACTTTGTTCCTTGGTACCCGCGGCCGGATCATATTCCATGGGATCGCTGCCTTCAATCCGAGCCTGTTTTGATGTTGTGATACCAGTGTCCTGATCATCTTCCTTTGCTGAGCCGACTGGCAAATTTCGCTTGCAAACTTCCTGCATCAGAGTTAATTCCCCACCTGAAAAATGATTTGCATTGCACATTACAGGAGAATTAGGAACAGAGCAACAGGCTGGCAGAATGGGTGGAGCTGTGTTAGCCATGGGTCTGCAGAGCAACTTCTACAGCAGGACGGTACGGCTGGGTTACTGGTAGAATAAGTACCTTAATGTGAGGGGAGGGGACTGGATATCACTGCCAGTCACATGAGACACAGCAGAAAAAGCAGAGTAATACTAATAACAATTGCTCACTGTTATCCTGCCCGGGCCACTCACTGTCCCATCCTCTGGGGGCCCAAACTCCCAAGTCACACACAATGTCCCATCCTCCCCAGGGCACACAACCGCATCCTCCCCCTGTCACTGCCCACACTGACCCATCCTCCCCATCACACTCACTGCCCCATCCTACTCCATCACACTCATTACCCTATGCTCCCTGTCACACTCACTGACCCATCCTTGAGAGTGGACGCTGGCGCGCTTTAGCTGCTGCTGCTCTCTCTTCACATTGTGTTTTGTATTGAATTCTGTTTTTAATTTGTGTTTTTGTGATGTCTTTATTATTTATTTTATTCCGATTATATGTTTTATTATTCTTGTTAATTAATCTCTGTAAGGTATCCTTGAGATTTTTAAAAGGCGCCCAAAAATAAAATGTATTATTATTATTATTATCCTTCCCCCCATCACACACACTGCCCCATCCCCCGAGTCACATTCTGACCTATGTCTGTTGAATCCAAAATCACTTCAATGCAACAAATTCCCAATGACTGTTGTGCTCGGATCTGTGAAATAAAGTGAAGAAAACTAAACACATATCAGCGTGACACGAGGCATAATTGCCTCTGGTACCCAGTGACAGAGCTGCTATCAGCCATATCTCCAAGTACAATCTGACACCCCCCACACAGCACAGTCTAACCTATTCCACTGATCCATAGAGAGATCTAATCAAAGGAGCATCAGTTTTTCCATTACGACTAGTCTGCTGTAAATCTAATCCCACTCTCTGGATCATGTCCTCATGTCATGTCTACAGCATATTGAATGGCGGTGCTGGATCGTAGGGCCGAATGGCCTAATCCTGAGCCTATTTTCTATGTTTTTATGCTGATTGCTGGTTCCAGCAATGGAAATGTAAACTCACGTAATGAATCAATTAATTAAATAACTTGGAATATAGTTTCAGTACCCCTAGCATGCTGCTTAAACACTATCAGAAACTCTCACTCTGCTCCTAGAGATACAAACATCTTATGAACAAATGCCAAATCCTACCAATTTTCAGAGCAGATTTACTGACAAGTCTCAGTATTACCATTCCAAAATGTAATTGAGCTACTTTGCACTTTGGAATAACCTGATAGGTTCATTCTTAGTATTGCTGATGTTAGCCATTCACATTTATATGTCAAAATTATTTGAATTACTACACCAAGTAGTCCAACAGGTCTGGCTGGAGTCAACCCAGTGGTTGGGGACTGTCATTGGCTCTGTTGCACAGAGCCATGTCAGGTTAAATTTAATCCAGATATGTGCAAGGTGATGCATTTTGGGAGTTGTCAATTGAGGGTCGAACATACACGATAATGATACGGCTCAAGAGAACATTAATAACAAAGGAACCTTGGTGTACAAATCCAGAGATCCCTGAAGTTGGCTGCACAGGTGGACAGTGTGGTTAAACACGGTTACCAGATGCTTGCCTTCACTAGCCGGGTATAAAATACAAGTGCAGGGAGGTCTGGGTACTATTTTCTTACATGGTGATAAAGTAGAATATGTAGAAATATAACATGTAGGATAGTGTATAAAGTTCCAGTCAGCACGCAACAAGAATTATGTGGTTTAACTGGACAGAATGCAGAGGATATTCACCAGTTCTGAGGAAAGCACTTTGACTTACAACAATAATTATCTGCATGTTCGCACAGACATGGCCTGACATGCTGAGAATTTCCAACTGTTTCTACAGTTTAGATTTCCAGCTCCTGCAGTTTTATTCCATTGGACTTTCACCATGATATTGCCTGGGATTAAAAATTTCACTGATGAAATAGGTTGGGGTGGGGGAGGAGGGGCAATAGAGGGAGTGGAGTGGGGGGGGGAGGTAGGGAGTGGGGAGTAGAGGGAGATGAGGGCAGTGGCAGAGATGTGGAGGGATAGTGGGGGGAAATAGGGGGAGGTGAGGAGTAGGGGATAGAGGGATAGGAGGGGTAGGGAGGGGAGAGGAGTAATAGAGGGAGGGACTGAGGGTAGGGGAAAGGAGGAGGGAGGGATGGGGGGGTGGAGAGGAGGATGAAGAGGAGGGGGAGGGATGGGGGGGGGAGAGAGAGGAGGATGAAGAGGAGGGGGAGGGAGTGCTGGGGGATGAGGGGAAATGAGCCTCGCCTGCGCAGTTGGGGGCTATGGGTGAGTGGTGGAATATTGCGTGGGGGAAACGGTTTGCGTTGGGGGAAGGGGTGAGTGGTGGAATATTGCGTTGGGGGATCAGGCCTCCAGTGTGACAGGATCCCAACGGGTCCCACTTAGTCTAGTCAGTTATTACAAGTGGCTCTGAACACTACTGTCACATCGCCACACGTTGCAGCTTGAACTTTCTGAGTCTGATGGAGACCGAACCCCTCCACTCTGCACATGAGATCACACCTGTCTTGCCCCTGACAATTTAAACATCCTAGCAATGGTTTCTGGATTCAGATTGAAGAATACGGCACATTTAGCCCCTCAGACAGACAACCGTGACTGGTCCGCCTTAGCAGAGATGGTTCCTCCTCCTTCCCCCCTATCTCCAGGGAGGCTGCATCACCGCCCCCATGAGAAGACCCAGTGGGCCTGCAAGGGAAGGGTCTGTCATCAGTTTCTGTAAGTGTGGGGCAGGTTGAGGTACAGATGCCTCGGGCTGCATGACGGGAACAGGCTTTGCCTTTTTCCCGCTGAATTTTGTGGGTGGAACTCGGGTGGGAGAGGGGAGAAGGAATGGGCTACGTTTTGGGATGCAACCCTTCTTCAGACTCAACCCGAAATGTCACCCATTCCTTCTCTCCAGAGAGGCTGCCTGTCCTGCTGAAGTATTACAGCATTTTATGTCTATCTTTGGTGTATACCAGCATCTGTCATTTCTTGCTATACCCTTGAGAAGACTGCTTATTTATGTGGCAAAGCGAACTCCATCACTATCGCTCTTCTAACTCTTCTCCAACCTGCACAACAGCACTGCACAGCTGTGCTATCCTCCAGCTTCACAGGAAGCCTGTCAATCATTGTCTTATTGCATGTTAATTTCACAATAAAGCTGATTTATTAGATTCTTATCCCCTTCCACCTGTGGCCATGCTTCCCCTGTAGATTTTAATTCTCTCCATACTCCTTTGCCTCCCCCATCTTCCCCTGTAAACTGCAGGTCAGTGCAGCAGATCCCAACCTACTGACAGGACAATATGTTATATTTCACAGGCTACACAAACCTTTGTCTTTGTTTGACGTTGAGGTCACTGCATTCCCTCCGCCGTCTGCACTCTCAGCCATGCTGGTGACTGGAGTTCCCAAATGATGTTACTCTGTAATAACGTATGAACAGGAGGATTAGACAATATTTGGCACCAGTACAAAAACGATCCCATGTGAACTGACGCACAAACTGTCTGATCCAATGTACCATAACCTCATTGATGTACAAAATTCCCATGTTTCCCAGACCCCATCCTCCCCGGGTCACTCACTGCCCCATCCCCCAGCTCCCACCCCACCGCAGCCTGGCCTGGGGGCTATTCATTCTCACCCCTCTCCTCCCACCCTCCAACTTTAGCGGGCCAAAGACAGAGTCCGCTCCCCATCCCCAACATGCAACCCGAGGGATCTGTACTTCAACAAGCCCCCAGACTTACAGCAACACACAATGGACCGTTCATTCCATCGCCGACCCGCCGCCACAAGCACCAACGGGCGGGAGCGACCCAGTAACGTTATCAATGGCCGCAGGACCCGGTCGCGCTACTTCCGGCCGGAGAATCCCGCCAGCAATCGGGGTTCCGGCAGCGCCGCCAACGGCCGGAGGTCCCCACAGCGCCGCCAACGGCCGGAGGTCCCCACAGCGCCGCCAACGGCCGGAGGTCCCCACAGGCGCCGCCAACGGCCGGAGGTCCCCACAGCGCCGCCAACGGCTGGAGGTCCCCACAGCGCCGCCAACGGCCGGAGGTCCCCACAGCGCCGCCAATGGCCGGAGGTCCCCGTAGCGCCGCCAGCCTCCGATGTTCCCCCAAACCACATTTAAGTGTAGGGCCTGTCCCATGAGCATGCGACTCCATGCGGCAAGCGCGACCTAACGTGGTCGCTTGAGTCGTACGGCCTCGCGGGGCCGGTCCCACTTCAATCACCGGAGCCGTATGGAGTTGTGCGGAGCTGGTCCCGACATCGCGCTGGCCTCCGAAAAACTGACCGTGTTAAAAAATTCCGCGAGGCAACGGCCTGCCGGCCTGCCAGCCCGCAGCCGCCTCGACGCCATGTCACTCACTCGACCTCTGCGCGGCTCCCGCTTCTGGTTTGGTCGCCTTTGCCGCATGCAGGCGCATGCTCGTGGGACTGGCCCTTAACTATTGAAGAAACAGGCACAAAGCACGAGACTGACCAGTCCCACTTAGTAGGCTGTGGGCCGAGGAGCTTTATTCCAGTGTTTCGTGACCTAAATCACAGAACTACATGAAATGTTCACATATTGTGTAAAAAAATTATATAAATCATCCCTGAAACTCGTCATGAACAAGACTTGCACATTTTTATTAAATTAGAGAAAAAAGGAAAAATCTCGGGTATTTTTAGTCCAATCAAAGCACGTTTAACATTGAGTTGTCTGCCAGTTGGCCAATCACGCGTTTTGTTTCAGGCTAGCACACATCATAGCTGAGAGGGCTTCACTGATGCCTGTCTTACTGATGATTCCGATGGAGATTCTTTGGCGTGGAAACATGCAGCAGGGTAATTGTATTTAGTGAGAAAAGCATTAAGAAGTCTGAAAAATGTGCAGTTAAGTGGATGGAAGTGGAAGAAAGTCTTGAAAGCGAAGTCCCTGCTGAGGTGCTGCAACACAAAATTGTGAAACTTTGTGAATCAACTCAAACTGAAAGGTAAGATCTAAAGTCTGAATTTATGAAAATTAATCTGTATGGATTAATTTAATTGCACCCTTTATAATGTGAAAAAATGAGATTTGGAGGCTGTACATTCACTCATCACTCATGCATTCACTCACTCGGTCAATCATGCATCATTCATTCATTCATTCAGTCAATCATACATTCATTAATGAGGGCCTAAACTATATGTATCAATAACAAGATAAATTAAACATTTTCACTAATGCCAGCTTGTTGTAGAGTAATAAATCGTAATCATCTAATCTCGGAACTGCCTGCGATAACTTACCGGGAAAAGGTGCTCCGATCGCGGGGCCTATGTATTTAACATAGTGAAGCCGCGGTCTCAATTGAAAAGCGGCCGATTCGCGAACGCGGAGCCGCGGATCCTCTACGCGGGTGGGGGCGTACATAGTGCCGTCCGTAGCGGCCGTTTCCAGGAAAAAGGAGGAATATATCTATCTGGATAATATATAGATATAATAATATATTATATTATTGTATTATTATACCTATATTACCATCTGCAATATATATAGGTACTGGACCAAATGCAGACCCGTTGGGTTTGTTCCCCCAACGTGCGGTTGTGGAGGGGGAGGCGGCATGCAGCGCCACACACTAACTATCTCCCCCCCCCCACGCTAATCACCCCCCTTGATATTATATTAATATTATTAATTTGCTCCTTTTACCCAATAACCACCCTATCTACTGATGCATAGCCCCAACTTGCAGTCACATCTAGAGAGGGGGGGCGGGGGTAGAGAGTGAGGGCAGAGAGAGAAGGGGCAGAGAGAGAGACACAGAGAGAGGGGCAAGAGGGATAGGGGGGTGGAGAGGAGGATAAGAGGGAGGGTGGGTGAGGGGGGAAAGGTGGGGGAGGAGGGGAGGAGAGGGTGAGAGTGAGGGGTAGAGAGGGGGGGGGTGAGGGGGGGAGAGAGAGAGGGGTGCTGAGAGGGGGGTGAGGGGGAGAAGTGGGGGAGAAGAGGGTAGGGGGTGTGGAGGGGAGGGGGTTTAGGGGAGGGAGGGAGAGGGGGAGAGGAGAGGGAGGGGGAGAGGAGAGGGGGGGGAGAGGAGAGAGGGGGGGGAAGAGGAGAGAGGGGGGAAGAGGAGAGGGGGGAGGACGGGAGGAGGGGAGGAGGAGAGAGAGGGGGAGAGAGGAGAGAGGAGAGGGGGAGAGAGGAGGGGGGGGAGAGAGGGGGGAGAGAGGGGGAGGGGGAGAGAGGAGAGGGGGGGAGGAGAGAGGAGAGGGGGGAGAGAGAGAGAAAGAGAGAGGGATAGGGAGAGACAGATGTGGGGAGAGAGAGGAGGGGATAGAGAAAGAGAGAATGACTTTTTAATTCAACCCAAACAACCATTTGCAGGCAGTGATTTTTTTACTTCAAACTAACTATATTTTTATTTTCAAACCAAATTAAGGGTACTCACAGTGCTGTAGACATTTGTTCAGTCATTCAGAGCTCAGTGACAGAGACTAATTGATAGGTATAATAATATTACCTATTATATTATATATTATTATCTATATTACTAAAAGTCTGTTCTTGACCGGTTTTGGCCATCTGTGCTGCGATTTCGGAGAGAACGCTGCCACCTACGGCCGTCATTTTTATATATATAGTTATAATAATATATTATATGATTATATTATTATATATATATTATATTATTATACAAATATTACTATCTGGAATATATATAGGTATAATAATATATAATATAATATTATTATACCTAAATATATTATTATTATACCTATATTACTATCTGGAATATAAATAGGTATAATAATATATATTATTATACCTATATTACTATCTGGAATATATATATATATATATAGGTATAATGATATATAGTTTAAATGGACAGCAACACGGAAATAGGCTGCCCATCGTGTAATATGGGCATTGGCCACTAGATGCCGCTTACTTTCCTGATCTCATTTTCCAATTAGTTTAAATAATTAATGTGCAACTTTCGGCAATGACGAGTTATGACATCCTTCTCAATTATATTTCATCTAAATCTGTGGATATTTTCTTGTAGTTTGGTGACTTGGCAGGGCTCGCTTAACTTTTTTTCTCTGTTGCCAGCCGGGCAACCTTGGCAGCTTTTTAGGTTGCCAAATGACAGTTTAGGTGGTCATTTAAGATGGCTTGCATGACGCATGCGATAATGTGCTCGGACGCAGCGCGTAGCTACCAGTCGGAATTATACTCAATGAAGCATTCACATATTATTCCTGCTTCAAATAAAGTCACAAACTAAACATTCACCAATCAAGACATGATATATTCCACAATGACATGCAGCAAAATTATAAGACAGTATCTCAACTCATTTTACACATTGCAATTAATGCAATTTCTATTAGTTCTTTCCACTTCCAAACAAAAATGTGGTTGGATTATTCAGCGTATGATAAACCTGTGTCAATAAATCCTGGACCATGGTAACATATATGCGTACGTATAGTTGTGAATGTTGCTCATTTAATAACTACAGTGCGGATACTCCATATTAAGAGCCGTTAAAATGCATTCTGTAATTACGTGTCAATGGTAGCAGTGACAATCAAACACTGCGGTTTTAATGTTTCACGAGTTCACAATTTAATGAATCCATCTTTATGGATTAAAACAAATAATAACATTGGGAATTAAAATACATTTGATTGCACTTGTTCGGAGTGGCGGCGCGGCTCTGGCTGCAGCGGCTTACCGGCGGTCCCATTGTCTTTGTGTTTTTTATGTTGTTTATTTTGTTTGGTTAGTCTAGTTTTTTGGTTTTAGCTTGTGTTTTTTTCAGAGTCAGAGTCAGAGTCAGAGTCAATTTAATTGTCATTTGGACCCCTGGAGGTCCAAACGAAATGCCGTTTCTGCAGCCATACATTACACACAAATAGACCCCAGACACAACATAATTACATTTAACATAAACATCCATCACATAGCTGTGATGGAAGGCCAAATAAACTTATCTCTCCACTGCACTCTCCCCCCCCCCCCCCCGATGTCAGAGTCAAAGTCATAGCCCCCGGCTGGCGATGGCGATTGGCGATTTTTGGGGGGGGGGGGTTGAAACGGGGTTTGCAGTCTCTCCCTGCAGGGGAATACGACCTTTTTGTCGTATTCCCCTTCTCTGCCTCCGTCTGCGCTGAGGCCTAATGGAGCTGACGACCTCGAGGCTCCGGAGGCAGAGCACCGTCAGGACTCGCTCTGAGCTCGCTCCCGTGAGGGTGGTCCGGCTCAGGGCTGGAAGAGGTTGGGACGCTCCCATGAGGACGGCCAGCCCGAGGGTGGAACGAGGCTCCCGTCGGAGCGGCCGAGCTCGGGAAGGTGCGGCGCTGGCAGCCCGAGGGAGGTTCGGCGCCCAAGTCGGGGCGGCCCGGTCCGGGGGGAGAAGCGACGCCCAAGTCGGGGCGGCCCGGTCCGGGGGAGGTTCGGCGCCCAAGTCGGGGCGGCCCAGCCCGAGGCTGAAGACGGCACAGTACTCACGTGAGGGTGGCTGGGACAGTGTTCTGGCGGCGGTGGCCTGAGTCCGGGGTTCGGCCGCGGGCCAGCAGCTGCTTCTGCAGGACTGGTGGGCGGCAGCTTCAACCACCCCGGGCCGCGGTGTTTGAGCCGCGGGACTGTTCTTAACATCGCCCGGGGGGGGGGGGGGGGGGGGTATCGCCCCAGCGCAGAGGGAGAAGAGGAGGGAAGAGACTGCGACCTAAGACTTTTGCCTCCATCACAGTGAGGAGATGCTGGGTGGACTCACTGTGGTGGATGTTAATGTGTGTTTATTGTTGTTTTATTGTATTGTATTATATGTATGACTGCTGCAATTTCGTTCAGACTTCGGTCTGAATGACAATAAAAGGCTATCTATCTATCTATCTATCTATTCCGTATCAAACATAGTCAATATTCGCTCTGAAGACATTTCCAGGACAATAGGGTCAGGGAAGGGGGGTTGTGTGAATCAGTGCGGGGTGGATAGATGGCAGGGGGGGTGTGGTTAGAAGGAAGTCGGTGCAGTATGGATGGATTGAGGCAGGTGAATTAGTACGTGTTGGTTGGAGTAGGTAAAAGTGTGAGAGGAGAGCACAGGGGATGTTAGCGGTGTTGAATGGGGGGGGGGGTTCAGTACGGGATGTATGGGGGTAGACAAAGGTGCTGTAGAAACTCAACGGGTGAGGCAACATCTATGGAGCGAAAGAAATAGGCAACGTTTCAGGTCGAGACCCTTCTTTAGACTGTTCCCCCCATTCTTCTTAAATGGGAGGATCAGTACAGGATGGATGGGGGGGGGGGGGGGGAGAGAGATCAGCGCAGGATGAATGGGGGGGGGGAGGTGGTGGGTCAGTACAGTGTGGATCGGAGGGTCTGTGCAGGATGAATGGGAAATCACTACAGGATGATTGGGGGAAGGTGCAGGGTAAATGGAGGGTGGGTCAGTACGGGATGAATACGTGGATTAGTACAGGGTAGATGGGGGATCGGTACAGGATGGATGGAGGAGGTGCAGGATGGATGGGAAAAGAGTAAGTACAGGGTGAATTGGGGAATCAGTTTAGGATAGATGGGGGGGGGGGGGCGGATATGACGGCAGGAGAATTAATGCGAGGGGGATAGGGTGATCAGCGCAGGATGAATAGATTGGGGGGTGGGAGATGCGGAGGGGATGTCAGTGAGGATTGAATAGAGGCAGGAATGGGGATCAGTGTGGGATGTAGAGGAGGGGTCCCAGGATAAAGGGGGGGGGGGTGGAGGGGGCATACAAGAGAGAGAGAAGGGGAGGGCGAGGTGGGGAGGAAGGAAGGTCAGCGCTCCTCGGACAACATCGCCCAATACCTTGGCCGTTGGGAATTCCTCCCCACCGCCTCCCTCCTCCGCCAGCCAATGGTGCCGAGCGGTGCAGCTCAAAGATCCTATATCTACAGTATCTTTGGTGCAGCTGCTTCATAGAAACATAGAAAATAGGTGCGGGAGTAGGCCATTCGGCCTTTCGAGCCTGCACCGCCATTCAATATGATCATGGCTGATCATCCAACTCAGTATCCTGTACCTGCCTTCTCTCCATAACCCCTCATCCCTTTAGCCACAAGGGCCACATCTAACTCCCTCTTAAATATAGCCAATGAATTGGCCTTAACTACCTTCTGTGGCAGAGAATTCCATAGATTCAGCACTCTCTGTGTGAAAAATATTTTCCTCATCTTGGTCCTAAAAAATTTCCCCCTTATCCAGAAACTGTGACTCCTTGTAAGTTTCTATAAGACCCCCCCTCAATCTTCTAAATTCTAGCGAGTACAAGCTGAGTCTATCCAGTCTTTCTTCATATGAATGTCCTGACATCCCAGGAATCAGTCTGGTGAACCAACTCTGTACTGGACATTTATCCTCACATTTATCCACATTATACTGCATCTGCCATGCATTTGCCCACTCACCCAGCCTATCCAAGTCACCTTGCAGCCTCTTAACATCCTCATCACAGCAAACACTCCCCCCAGCTTCGTGTCATCTGTAAACTTGGAGATGTTGCATTTAATTCCCTCGTCCAAATCATTAATATATATTGTAAATGGCTGGGGTCCCAGAACTGAGCCTTGCGGTACCCCACTAGTCACTGCCTGCCATTCTGAAAAGGACCCGTTTAATCCTACTCTTTGCTTCCTGTCTGCCAGCCAGTTCTCCATCCACTTCAATACTGAATCCCCAATACAGTGTGCTTTAAGTTTCTATACTAATCTCTTATGTAGGATCTAGTCGAAAGCCTTCTGAAAGTCCAGATATAACACATCCACTGGTTCTCCCTTATCCACTCTACTAGTTACATCCTCAAAAAATTCTATAAGATTCGTCAGACATGATTTACCTTTCATAAATCCATGCTGACTTTGTCCAACGATTTCACCACTGCCCAAATGTGCTGCTATCCCATCTTTAATAACTGATTCTAGCAGTTTCCCCACTATCGATGTTAGACTAACTGGTCTGTAATTCCCCGTTTTCTCTCTCCCTCCCTTTTTAAAAAGTGGGGTTACATTAGCTACACTCCAATCCTCAGCAACTACTCCAGAATCTAAAGAGTTTTGAAAAATTAATGCATCCACTATTTCTGGGGCTACTTCCGTAAGTACTCTGGGATGCAGCCTATCTGGCTCTGGGGATTTAATCGGCCTTTAATACATTCAATTTACCTAGCACCACTTCCCGGCTAACCTGGATTTCACTCCATTCCTCCATCTCATTTGACCCCCGGTCCCCTGCTATTTCCGGCAGATTATCTATGTCTTCCTTAGTGAAGACAGAACCAAAGTAGTTATTCAATTGGTCTGCCATGTCCTTGTTCCCCATGATCAATTCACCTGTTTCTGACTGCAAGGGACCTACATTTGTTTTAACTAATCTTTTTTTCTTCACATATCTATAAAAACTTTTGAAGTCAGTTTTTATGTTCCCTGCCAGTTTTCTTTCATAACCTATTTTCCCTTTCCTAATTAAGCCCTTTGTCCTCCTCTGCTGGACTCTGAATTTCTCCCAGTTCTCTGGTAGGCTGCTTTTTCTGGCTAATTTGTGTGCGTCAAATTTTGTTTTGATACTATCCCTGATTTCCCTTGTTATCCACGGATGCACTACCTTCCCTGATTTATTCTTTTGCCAAACTGGGATGAACAATTGTTGTAGCTCATCCATGCAGTCTTTAAATGCCTTCCATTGCATATCCACTGTCAACCCTTTAAGAATCAATTGCCAGTCTATCTTGGCCAATTCAAGTCCCATACCTTCAAAGTTACCTTTCTTTAAGTTCAGGACCCTTGTTTCTGAATTAACAATATCACTCTCCATCCTAATGAAGAACTCAACCAAACTATGGTCACTCTTGCCCAAGGGGCCACGCACAACAAGACTGCTAACTAACCCGTCCTCATTACTCAATACCCAGTCTAGAATAGCCTGCTCTCTCGTTGGTTCCTCTACAGGTTGGTTTAGAAAACTATCCCGCATACATTCCAGGAAATCCTCTTCCTCAGCACCCTTGCCAATTTGATTCACCCAATCTATATGTAGATTTGTTGCACACATTTCTAATTTCCTGTTTGATGCCATCCCCAACCACTACTACTGTTAGGTGGCCTGTACACAACTCCCACTGGCGTTTCCTGCCCCTTAGTGTTTCACAGCTCTACCCATATCGATTCCACATCCTCCAAGCTAATGTCCTTCCTTTCTATTGCGTTAATCTCCTCTCTAACCAGCAACGCTACCCCACCTCCTTTTCCTTTCTGTCTATCCCTCCTGAATATTGAATATCCCTGGATGTTCAGCTCCCAGCCTTGGTCACCCTGGACCCATGTCTCCATGATCCCATCATATATCATAGTCATTAATAGCTATCTGCATATTCAACTCATCCACCTTATTACGAATGCTCCTTGCATTGAGACACAAAGCCTTCAGGCTTGTTTTTACAATACTCTTACCCCTTATACAATTATGTTGAAAAGTGGCCCTTTTTGATTTTTGCCCTGAATTTGTCTGGATTTGGGTGACTTAGGAGACTACTCACGACCATTTGTGAACATTTCAAAATCCAGCGATGACCAGAAAAATGCTACGACTCTTTGGGTGACTTAGGAGACTATTCCCGACCATACAGACGAGGAGACTTTGGAGAGGAGACTACGCAAAAAGCTGGAGAGGATGGGACGTGGAGAACACATGACAGACAAGATGAGACAATGTGATGCTTGCAGGATGTGGGAGGCCAGGGACACAGGTGGAGCCTCTGGCTGCTACAACTGTGGTAAGTGTGTCCAGGTTCAGCTCCTGTAGGACCGTGTTGGGGTACTGAAGAAGCAACTGGATATCCTCAGGGTCATCTGGGAAAATTAGAGTTTCCTGGACAGAACCTACAGTGAGGTTGTCACACCGAGGTACAGGAAGAACGAAGGAGTATGACTGAGAGAAAGGGTAGTAACCGTGCAGTGTAGGAAACCCAGGTGGCTGTGCCTAATGTAAACAGGTACGCCCTCTTCGGAGCTGTCGGGTCTTCCAGTCCGAACAGCAGACACATCGGTGGCTCCAATCCTAGAGATGGGACTTGACCGGCGAGACCGACATCGGGCAGAGCCATAGTGGTGGGTGACTCCATTGTCTGATGTGCAGACTGGAGATTCTGTGGCTGCAGGCGAGACTCGAGGAGGGTCTGTTGCCTCCCTGGTGCCAGGGTTGAAGATGTCATGAACCAAATTCAGAACATCATCGAGACAGAAGGTGAACAGCCAGCAGTGGTTGTGCACATGGGCACAAACGACATTGGGAAGAAGAGGAAGGAGGTTCTGCAACGTGAGTTCAGAGAGTTAGGAGGAAGACTGAAAAGTAGGACATTGGCTGGTTATCCCTGGATTGCTTTTAGTACCTTGTGCTAGGGAGGACAGGAACAGGGAGATAGGGGATCTGAATGTGTGGCTAAGGGTACTGGTGCAGGGAGCAAGGATTTTGATTTATAGACCACTGGGATCTCTACAAAAGGGACAGGTTACACCTTAACTGGAGGGGGACCGACGTCCTGGCAGGCAGGTTGGCTAGGGCTACACACATTAAACTAAATAGTGGGAGGGAGGGATTGACAAATTGGGAGTATAAAGATATTGAAGGGGAAGTGAGTACAAGAAAAGAGTACAGAAATGTGTGACACAGGAACACTCTGAAATGATGATGAAAGAATGGGTTCACTGCAATTTAGAAGGATGAGAGGGTATCTTACAGAAACATATAAAAAATTCTTAAATATTTGGACAGGCTAGATGCAGCAAAAATGTTCCCGATGTTAGGGGGCGGGGGTGCTGAACCAGGGGTCACAGTTTAAGAATTAGTGGCAGACCATTTAGGATGGAGATGAAGAAAATTTTCTTCACCCAGAGAGTTGTGAATCTGTGGAATTATATGCCATCTATCCAATCATGTCTCCTCAGTACCCCACATCTCTGCCCATGCACGTCCTCCTCCTAATCGCAACAGTCCCCCTAGTCTTTACCTTCCACCCCATCAGCTGCCGCATACAACACATAATCCTCTGAAATTTCCGCCACGTCCAACGGGCTCCCACCACCAGCTACATTTTCCCATCTCCACCTCTTCCTGCCTTCCTCAGAGACTGTTCCCTTCGCAACACACTGGTTAACTCATCCCTTCACATCTTAGCATCCCCTCCCTAGGGACCCTCCCCTGCAACTGCAGAAGATGCATCACCTGTCCCTATACCTCCTCCCTCGACTCTGTCTGGGACCTCAACAGTCCTTTCAGGTTAGGCAGAGGTTCACTTGCACCTCCTACAACCTCATCTACTGTATCTGTTGTTCAAGATGTGGACTCTTAGACATCAACAGTCTAAACGCAGACTAGGTGATCATTTCACGGAACACCTTCGCTCAGCCTGCGTGAACCAACCTGATATCCCCGTTGCTGGGCACTTTAATTCTCCTTCCCATTCCCACACAGAAATTTCAGTCTTTGGTCTCCTCCATTGTGAGGCTGAAAGCAAATTGGAAAAACAGCATCTCATATTTTGCTTGGGTAGGTATTCAGCAGTATGAATATTGATTTATCTCACTGCAGGTTTGTTTTTTACATATCTTTCATTCGTTGTTCTTTATCTCGCCACATCACCATCTATATCACTTGTTTCCCTTATTCCTAACCAGTCTGAAGCAGGGCTTTGACCCAAAACATCACCCATTCCATCTCTCCAGAGATGCTGCCTGTCCCGCTCAGTTACTCCAGCTTTTTGTGTCTATCTGCAGTAGGACCTCTTTGCTCCTAAACTCAAATACTCTCGCAATGAAGGCCATTAGCTTTCTTCACTGCCTGCTGTACCTGCATGCTTACTTTCAGTGACTAATGTACAAGCACACCCAGGTCTTGTTGCCCCTCCTATTTTCCTAATCAGACACCATTGAGAAAATAATTTGCTTTCCAGGCCTTGCCACCAACGTGGATAACCTCACATTTATCCAAATACAGTAGATGAGGTTAGAGGAGGTGTGGTCTCACCAGCAAATGTTGTCGAGGTCCCTATATGGAGTCAAGTGAGGAGGTATAAGGACAGGTGTTGCAACTCCTATGGGGGTAGTTCGGGTGGGAAGGGAGTACTTGGTTGGCGGTTATTAGCTACATAGATAGGACGGACAGACTTGGATTGTTTTCTCTGGAATGCTGCTGATTTCCGGGAGACGTGATAGAGGAGTAAAACATTTTGGGATTAATAGATAGGGAAGACAGTCAGAACCTGTTTCGCGGGATGGAAAATCAAGAATTGGATGGCATGACTTTAAGTTGAGAGGGGCGAACTTTAAAGGAATGTGCGGGGTAGGATTTTCAACAACGTTTAGTGACTTGGTGGTTGAGGCGGAGAGGATAGTGGCATTGAAGAGTCTTTGAATAGGCACGTGCATATGCAGGGAATGAAGGGAGATGGATATGGATTATGAGGTATAAGTACAGGAGGATATGTGCAGGTAACTATGAAATAGGGACTACATCCCAACAAACGAACCAAGCAGAAGGGAGAAATGTGAATTAAAAATGTGATTGTCAGAAGCGAGATTCATAGATATATGGACCATTCCATGTGATCATGGCTGATCATCCAAATCAGTGCCCCGTTCCTGCCTTCTCCCTAAAACCCTTGATTCCGCTAGCCCTAAGAGCTCTATCTTACGCTCTCTCTGAATGCATCCAGTGAATCCAGTGAATCGGCCTCCATGACCTTCTGAGTCAGAGAATTCTACAAAATCACAACTCTCTGTGTGAAAATGTTTTTCCTCATCTCAGTTCTAAATGGCCTACCCCTTATTCTTAAACTTTGGCCCCTGTTTCTGGACTACCCCAACATCGGGAACATGTTTCCTGTATGTAAAGTGTCCAATGCCTTAATAATTTTATATGTTTCTATACGATACCCTCCCATCCTTCTAAATTCAAGTGGATACAAGCCCAGTCCCTCCATTCTTTCATCATATGACAGGCCCACAATCCCGGGAATTAAGCTCGTGAACCGACGCTGCACTCCCTCAATAGCAAGAATATCCTTCCTCAAATTAGACCAAAACTGCACATATTATTCCAGGATTTGAACCGATGCTTGCAGTGGAGACTGCGACTTTGAATGAGGCCATCCTGACTACAGGTGGTTAATACACAGTTTATTTGGCCACATAAATCAGTGAGAAAGATTACAGCCCTCTGTTGTTGTCCATGCATCAGTCCCTCACTCTTTGTATGCCCATCTATGCATTGTGCCTCTGTTACCAGACAACATCCTTTACAATCAACACCTTCAGGTATCTGAAACATCTTCTTTAGATTGCAAATTGTTTACATCTATTTGAAGAAATGTCAGTTGGGTCTAAGTAACAGACGTGACAATTATCCCTCCAGCCGTCATATCATGCTCATGCATCACCTCTCAGTCATGGATGCTGCACCACCCACCAAATAGTCCAGCTGACCAATGACATCGAAGGTAGTTTCAGAAAGGGTCACGGCGGGCATCACACTGGTGGACCTCACCGCCGCCTACGATACAGTGTTGCACCAGGGCCTGATCCTGAAGCTCCTCCATACCATTCCTAACTGTCATTTAGTGTAGCAATGTTACAAAATTTTGAGATTTAAAAAATCAAACCTGTAATTTATCCCATCAGATAAAGCATAAAAAGAAGTTTAGTTTGTCACCTAATTCACTTTCATATCTTCAGTATTAAAAAAGATATGGCAATTTTCTTACTCGGAAATTAGCATCTTGTTTCCTATTGCTTTTCCATTGACTTAACACAGTAGCTGTGATCTAGGACAGTCAAATGGCCATAACTTTCTCAAAAATTAAGAGAAAGAACTAAAATAAATTTTCAGCTATTATAGATTGAAGAATTCTGAAACAAATATGAAACAATCTTACTTAGATGACTTCAAATTAAAGCATATAATTAGTTAGTTACCTAATTGTAGCTAATTACAAAATTCAATTACTAGATCTAAACATCTATCAATTTCTGAAGAATGGATGAACATTGTTAAATAGCCTGTGTCCAAATAACATTCACACAAGAATTCACAATATAACATCATTTTTAAATCTCATTGTCATGGATTTATAGGTCAAATGGAAGGAATTTAATGTTTAATACCTGTAAATTAATGGCCATTTAAATCATCTTGCCTGTGGGTTTTTCTGGAACACCATCATTTGGAACGTTGCGGTTTGCTGTGTTTTAGACCCCCATATCGGCATGCCGGTTCGTATGGGGACTAAATCACCGTTTCGCAACTTAAAATGTGAACAAAAGGCATCTTAAGGACCACTTTTATACATAAAAATAAACGGCTTTCTTTTACCTGTCACCTACATGAAATCCGTCCCCGTTGTCGGTGTTGACGGCTTTAGAAGCTGATTTTAAAATGACTCCAGCGCTGAACTAGTCGGACGATTAAAAAAAAATACACAGAACGGCCGACGGAACGATTCTTCAGCAAAAGCTTGCACTCCAACCAAATATAATCCAGGACAAGGTAGGAAAAAAAACGTGTTTTAACCCCCCCCCCCCCATCAAAGGCGCCAAAATCGCGCACACGGCCAGTGGCAAATTGCAGCGCCGCAGAAGGTAAGTATTGTAACATACCTATTTAGTGCAGTTCCTTGCAAACCGCAGTTTTGTATTCAAGACCAGCAACGGACAATCTAGCCGACTGCGACGCCTAAGAAACGGATTAGTCCCCCAAGACTGGGTACCGGCCACCGGCCCCCATGCACTTCAATCTCTATATCAGCAATCTTCCACGCACGACCTTGTACCAGTATGTATACGGAGATGATCTGGCCCTACTGCACTCAGACAGGTGTTGGTCAAACGTGGAGGATGTGCTCTCGGCGGATATGAAACTTGACTTGACTTGACCAAGCGTGTTTAGGCTCTTGTGGTAGGCGACAAGAACTGAACGCAAAGGAGGAACGGAGAGAAGGAAGCAGCTCACTAGTACTCACCTTGTGCTTCGGAAAACATAAGTGAGATTGATTAAAAAAAAAGCAAATTACTTGATGATAAGATAAGCTGAAGTTTCGAAATGATTTAAACAAAACCACTCAGCAGGTCGGCCAAATGTCACGCTTCACGACGAGGATGGGATTCGAACCCACGCATGCAAAGCACAATGGATTAGCAGTCCATCGCCTTAACCACTCGGCCACCTCGTCTCTATTTCGGGAGCGTTAGGTCTGTTATCCTTCTCTGATAGTCTGCATCATGTTTTCCACTTTTGCTTTTGTGTGGGCTCTTCGATGAGTTACAGGATCGTCACCCCATCTAGATGGGCACTTCTTCTCGTGCTCACCTTGTGATTTCGGAAAACATCAATATGACTGATAAATGACAAATTGCTGGATGATAAGAGAAGCTTCGATTTCGAAATGATTCAACCAAAACCACTCACGTCTGCCAAATGTCACGATTCGAGATGGGATTCGAACCCACGCATACAAAGCACAATGGATTATTAATCCATTACCTTAACCACTCGGCCACCTCATCTCTTTTTTTTTACAGAGCGTCTGTTTTCCATCCCTGATGGTCTGCATCATGTTTTTTACTTTTATATTTGTGTGCGCTCTTCGCTTTCCAATGGCAGTTTGTGTATAATCCAGATGGGACTAAAACGCTTCCAATTCCCATGCTTATTGTTATGTTTTGGGAACATATTGAAGCTTTCCAAATAGCACTGTCTGTAGTACAATATAACGTCCAGTAAAGTCCGATTAAAGATATTTCGAAGTTCCCCAATCAGGTAGAGGGTTCTGGTTGGTTACTGCGCAAACACCTCACCAGTGGTTATCTAATGCAGGTCGGAGTGAGTAGAGTTTGAAATGGGCCCAAGCGCAACATCTCACTCTTTCTCCGTTAAAATGTTATCGTCCATATCTTTCCTATTTATGTAACCGGGATTATACCCCGCGGTATACCCTTCTTTAACTGCACGAAACAGCCCCGTTCTGAAGGGTGAGCTACATGTCCAATTTATTTTCCGACCGTACGTCTGTGGTAATTGAGTGGAAATCGGGGTACCTGCTGGATACGTGCAGGCAGAAAGACAGTCAAAGAGTCAAAGAACACTGGAGGTTAACGTTGAACCTTGATTGAGCGGCACTGACGGCTGCGTTACTAGCAAAACATAGAAAATAGGTGCAGGAAGAGGCCATCCGGCCCTTCGAGCCAGCACCGTTTTAGAAAGCTTTAGAATAAATCATACATCTATTAGCAAAGGTAGACGAAAATGCTGGAGAAACCGCGGGTAAGGCAGCATCTATGCAGCGAAGGAATAGGCGACATTTTGGGTCGAGACCCTTCTTCAGACTGATGTCGGGGGGGAGGGGGGCGGGAAAAAGAAAGGAAGAGGCAGCGACAGTAGGCTTATGGGAGAGCTGGGAAGGGAAGGGGAAGGAGGGAGAAAGCAAGGATTATCTGAAGCTGGAGAAGTCAATGTTCATACCGCTAGGGTGCAAACTAATTTAGAAGGATGAGGGGGATCTTATTGAAACATATAAGATTATTCATGGTTTGGACACGCTAGAGGGAGGAAACATGTTCCCGATGTTGGGGAAGTCTAGAACCAGGGACCACAGTTTAAAAAATAAGGGGTAAGCCATTTACAACGAAGATGAGGAGTTGTGAGTGTGGAATTCACTGCCTCAGAAGGCGGTGGAGGCCAGTTCTCTGGATACTTTCAAGAAAGAGTTAGATAGACCTTTTAAAGATAGCGGAGTCAGGAGATATGGGGAGAAGGCAGGAATGGGGTACTGATTGTGGATGATCAGCCATGATCACAGTGAATGGCGGTTCTGGTTCGAAGGGCCCATTGGCCTCCTCCTGCACCTATTGTCTATTGAAATATAAGGTGTTGTTCCTCCAGTTTGCGCTGGGCCTCACTCTGGCAATGGAGGAGGCCCAGGTCAGAAAGGTCGGATTCGGAATGTGAGGGGGAGTTGAAGTGCTGAGCTACCGGGAGATCAGGTTGGTTATTGCGAACCTAGCGGAGGCGTTGGGTGAAGCGATCGCCAAGCCTGCATTTGGGCTGATGTAGATTGGGCTCACCGATGTAGAGAAGTTGACACATGGAGCAGCGGATTCAGTAGCTGAGGTTGGAGGAGGTGCAGGTAAACCTCTTCCTCACCTGGAAAGAGTGCTTGGGTCCGTGGATGTAGTCGAGGGATGGAGTCGAGGGGGGAGAGAGAACGACAAGTGTAGCACTTCCTGCTGTTGTAAGGGAAAGTACCGGGGGGGGGGGGGGGGGATGGGGGGGATGGGTGGGAAGGGACGAATTGGGGGAGAACGGTTTTGGCGAAAATGTCGGAGGTAGGGTGGAAGGTGTTGGGGAGTGAGATAAGGTGTCCTTGATGGGGAGTGAGGGCGGAGCTGCGGGATTATAGAGGAGAGCCTCATGCAGATGCGGCCGTAGACCATGTAGAGCAATAATCACGTTTGCCGAAACCCGGGATTGAACTAGGGATCTTCAGTCTAACGCTCTCCCAACTGAGCTATTTCGGCTACTTTACCACTGCTGAAGGAAACCCAGTTCACTTCCAACACATGAATCTGGCCATAGTCGTTCACCTAATTCTGTGTCAATTTTATATAACGCACCGTGTTCATCAGATGTGGTAATCCCGCTGCTGAACATTTTTGTCATTTCCGAATACAGATCTCACCAGACAAGAGAAACAGAGAATTCTCGCCATCTTCCACCTCAGTCCTTGACCGACGAAGACTGTGTTCAGGTCACTGAACCACACGCCCTGTAAACGTTGCAACTTCAGGGACAGAGGCGGAACAGAGGAGGTTTTCCCATTGGTCTGATCGATGCTCAAATCCCAGACCACAACTTGTTAAAACAGAACAGAAGCACAGTGATCGGAGGAGGTCTTTCGGCCCTCGAATATGTTCCGTCGAAAGTATGCGCAATCATTGAATGTCACCTGTGACACCTTTCTAGCCCATCACTATCCCGCGCAACGTGGTCACAGACAATGTGTGTAGCAAAGTTCTGCAGATCTGAATAAGGGGCACGACCCGAATCGTCACCCATTCCTTCCCTCCAGAGATGCTGCCTGTCCTGCTGAGTTACTCCAGCATTTTTTGTCTATCTTTGGTCACAAACAATATGTATATATCAGTTTAATTTAACTAACATTAATTTACCATTACATCGTGCAGCGAGATACAATGAAAAACTGTATGTTACGTGCTAACCAGTCAGAGAAAGGACTTTACATGATTGTAATCAAGCTGTCCACAGTGTGCAGATAAAGGTGACGCGCAGGAAGGAAATGCGGGTGCTGGTTTGAACCGGAGAGAGACACAGAATGTTACAGTAACTCAGCGGGACAGGCAGCATCTCTGGAGAGAAGGAATATGTGACATTTCGGGTCGTGACCCTTCTTCAGACTTAGACGTACAACGTAATGGTTACACTTAAATGTATAACATTTAGTACATGATAACGTCCAGTAAAGTCCGATTAAAGATAGTTCAAATGTCTCAATTGAGGTAGATGGAAGGTCAGGACCGCTCTACAACTGGTGAGAGGACGGATCAGTTGCCTTATTACAGCTCTGATATATCATCTACCCATTCCTTGTCGAAGTCATTCCTAACTTCGCACCTGAATGTCCGACGCGATGAGTTTTATTGAAGCACAATAGTGCCATCTGCACCAAATGAATTAATTTCTATTGAAGATGAAACATCTTAAATGAATCTAATGTCAGTCCGAAGACCACAGGAAGTATGATAATTAATGTCTCTAATTTCAGGTAACCCTTGCATTCCCTCTTTCCCCGTCACTCCCCCACCCCAGTCGTTTTGATAGTTTTACTGTTGTTACTCCTTCGTTTTTACCTCCTCCTCTGCCAACAATGGACCATTGTGGGCTCTTTGGTCATCAGAGTAATCTCTGTTTTTTCCTTTTCTCCAGAGATGCTGAGTCCTTTTCTCCTGGCGCGCTGAGTTACTCCAGCATTTTGTGTGTCTCTTCGGTGTAAACCAGCATCTGCAGCTCGACATTTGATTCAAATAAATATAGAAACGTTCACCACAGATACGGGCCCTCGTGGCCCATCATGTCCATGTCAACAGTGACGCCCTCTACGCCAATACGATTTACCCATTTTGGTCCATATCACAATAAACCTGAAAAGACAATATTCAGATAAAAATAATTATCTTAATTAAAAAATAATGAATAACCCCAAAATTAGTGTCAATAAGTCAGAATCCGAGTGTAGCCAACATAGCCCATAGTTATTTGGTGTTTTGTAGAGTTTGATAGCCTGATGGCTGTTGGGAAGAGATTGTCACGGTAGGTGGTGTCAGATTCCCCTGCGTTTCCGTAAACCACCCCATGAACCAGGTTTCCGGGCACAATGAAGGCTTCCCCAGTGTATTCACTGTGAGCGCGATCCTGCGGTGGTGGATTGCCCTGGCATCTGGGATTTTCTTACCGCGGGCAACTGCGTTACCGTCGATTGATCACAATAGAGAGTTCCACAGGGATCTGGGATCTACTGTTTATCGTATATATATGTATATATATGTATATATAAATGACTTGGACATAAATGTCACGATCACAATCAAATTCACAATAATACTTTATCAGCCAAGTATGTTTTGCAACACACGAGTAATTTGCCAAGTCAGTCATACAGATAAAAAAGCAACGGAACACACAAAACACAATTTAACATGAACATCCACCACAGTGACTCCTCCACATTCCTCACTGTGATGGACTGCGAAAAAACGTTCACATTTCTTCCCTTAGCTCTCCCGTGGTCTGGGGCCTCGAACCCTCCGTTGCTGGGACGGTCTTGACTCCCGTAGCCGGCGGCGATCGGCTCCTGCTTCGGGGGGATGTCAGCTCCCCCGTGCCGGATGATCGGACCCCGCGCCAGGGCTGGTCGAGCCTTCGCGATGTTGGAGCACCGAACAAGCACGGCCTCTCCCGCGACTGCCAGCTCTTGATGGTAAGTCCGCAGGCCATGGTTGGAGCGATCCCAGGTAAGGGATCACATCAGTCCGACGAGGCCTCCAGCTCCATCGATAATAGGCCGCAGAGCGACCAGAGATGAGACTGAAATTGATCGCATCTCAATAAGTTTAATTTGACACCTAATTCACTTTCATATCTCAAGTAATAAAAAAGTTATGGCCATTTTCATACTCGGAAATTAGCATCTTGTTCCCTATTGATTTTCTATGGACATAACAAAAAAGCTGTGATCGTGGACCGTCAAAAGCCCATAACCTTCTTAAAAATTAAGAGAACTGAATGAAATTTTCAGTTATCATAGATTGAAGCATTCTGAAACAAATATAAAATAATCTTACTTGAATGACCTGAAATTAAAGCATATAATTAATTAGTTACCCAATTGTAGCTAATTTCAAACTTCAATTACTAGATCTAAACATCTATCCATTTCTTAATAAATGATTAACATTTTTAAATAGCCCAAGTGTCCAAATAATATTCACAAATAATTCACAATAAAACATGATTTTTAAATCTAATTTACATCAATTTATAGGCCAAATGGAAGGAATTTAGTGTTCAATTGCTGTAAATTAAAGTCAATTTAAATGAGCTTTCTAGTGGGTTCCTGTGAACGCGCTGGTTTAGAACGTTCACATTGCGCTGGATTTGTGCCCTCAAGTGCCAGAAAAATACTGCGGGATATAAAGAGCCCAAAATGAACTACTCGCTATAGAAAACTTTATATACAGGGTTCTTAAGAAGCCCCTTTTAATGTAAAAATAAGGTACATACCTTTAACTGTTTGCTTTATAAAACCCTGGGGCTGCGAGAGGTTGCGAGTTTAGAGAGTGATTTTTAAACTACTATAACTATTATACAAGGCCATAAAAACTAATAATACCTTTTGCGACGGGGTCTTTCAGCGATTTTCCGTTAATGATTTACTAGGCTGAACATTTTCGATTGCAACAGCCTAGTAAAAATCGCGTTTTAAACCCGCCCCCTCTAAACAGCGCCAAAATCACACACACGGGGTTGGGCAGATCCTCAGCCACGATTCAGGTAGGTTTTGTAACATACCTACTGCTTGCATCCCTTCAGCAGAGTAAGAACCTGGAAAGAAATACCTCCGACCTCCTCCACCCCCCCTCCCCCCCCACCCCACATAAAACAAACTGGGGAACATTAAGACAAACTTTTAACACACACTAACAATTTTTTTTTTAATCGAAAACACGGACAGACTGTTGGCGCAACTGCCCCTGGTGGTAACAAATGTAGACGAATGGTCCGTAAGTGTGCAGTTGATTGCTGGGATCTTGGAGTGTGTGAGACTTTCACGTATACAGTGAGATATACAGTCCAGAATTGAATGAACAAATGAACGAACGACTGAATTAATGTATGAATGAATGAATTGAATGTATGAATGAATGAATGAATGAATGTATGTATGAAAGAATGTATGATTGAATGAATGAATGTATGGATGAATGAAACTTTATTGCAACAGGTACCTAGGGTACATAAGCTGGGAAATACTTTGTTTTGCATACAAACTATGCAGTACACAATTGTCTCCACGTGTTTGCGCCGACAATGTTACAAGAGTACCCAGCAGTCTTATCTTTTGCTGCTGTTCACCGAAATGGTCACCGACTGTACGCTTGGACTCGCCGATGTACAGACCCACATTGGGAACACAGGACATAGAAACATAGGAAAATAGGTGCAGGAGTAGGCCATTCGGCCCTTTGAGCCTGCACCGCCATTCAATATGATCATGGCTGATCATTCAACAGTAGCCTTCTCTCCATACCCCCTGATCCCTTTAGCCACAAGGGCCACATGTAACTCCTTCTTAAATATAGCCAATGGACTGGCCTCAACTACCTTCTGTGGCAGAGAGTTCCAGAGATTCACCATTCTCTGTGTGAAAAATGTTTTCCTCATCTCGGTCCTAAAGGATTTTAAGCTGTGACCCCTTGTCCTGGACTTCCCTAACATCGGGAACAATCTTCCTGCATCTAGCCTGTCCAACCCCTTAAGAATTGTGTAAGTTTCTATAAGATCCCCCCTCAATCTCCTAAATTCTAGAGAGTATAAACCAAGTCTATCCAGTCTTTCTTCATAAGACAGTCCTGACATCCCAGGAATCAGTCTGGTGAACCTTCTCTGTACTCCCTCTATGGCAAGAATGTCCTTCCTCAGATTAGGAGACCAAAACTGTACGCAATACTTCAGGTGTTGTCTCACCAAGACCCTGTACAGCTGCAGTAGAACCTCTCTGCTCCTATACTCAAATCCTCAAATCCTTTTGCTATGAACCTATACTCAAATCCTTTGCTATGATCATGGCTGATCATCTAAAATCAGTACCCCATTCCTGCTTTTCCACTATAACCCTTGATTCCTTTAACCATAAGAGCTAAATCTAACTCTCTCTTGAAAACATGCAGTGAATTGGCCTCCACTGCCTTCTAAGGCAGAGAATTCCACAGATTCGCAACTCTCTGGGTGAAGACTTTTTCCTCATCTCAGTCCTCAATGGCCTATCGATTATTCTTAAACTGTGACCCCTCTCATCCTTCCAAATTACAGTAATACAAGCCCAGTCAACCCATTCTTTCATCATATGTCGTCCCACCATACCAGGAATTAACGTGGTGAACCTACGCTGCACTCCCTCTATAACAATAATGCCTTTCCTCAAATTAGCAGACCAAAATTACACACAATACTCCAGGTGCGGTCTCACCAGGGACCTGCATAATTGCAGTTGATTGTATCCCCCACTCCCAATTTCTCCACCCACACCGCATCTGTGCCCAAGATGAGGTGTTCCACACTAGAGCATCTGAGATGTCCTCATTCTTTAGGGAACGGGGATCCCCTCTCCCATCATAGATGACAGCCTCACTTGTGCCTGCTCAGTACCCCGCACATCTGTGCTTGCACCCCCTCCCCCTGGTAGCAACAGTGACAGACTTCCCCTCGTCCTTACTTTCCATCCCATCAGCCGTTGCATACAACACATAATCCTCTGAAATTTCTGCCACCTCCAATGGGATCCCACCACTGGCTATATTTTTCCCATCTCCACCCCATTCCGCCTTCCTCAGAGACTGTTCCCTTCGCAACTCCCTGGTTAACTATCCCTTCCCACCTAAAGCACCCACTCCCCATATATCTTCCCCTGAACGGCTGACGATGTAACACCTGTCAGTATACCTCCTCCCTCGACTCTGTTCAGGGACCCAACTGTCCTTTCAGGTCAGACTCAGAGCTCCCGTGGATTTTGAAGCAACAGCAACAAAGAGAAGCAGGAGAAAACACTGATTGGCTCTAGCTCGAGTGGGAGGAGAGAGAAGTGAGTCAGAGGGGGGAAACAATTGAAAACAGAGGAATTTGGTTTGTAAATTGGTAAATTAGGCAATTTATCAGTCAATATAAGCAAGAAGGCTCTTAGGTAGCGGCAGTGAGGGAGCGGCTTTGTGAGGGAAGTGCCCTGTGAGAATAGTTCGCTGTGAGAATAGTGCGAGTCTTTGGCTCGAGAGTCTTCGGCGAGGAGAGGAGGCTACGCAAAATGCTGGAGAGGGAGACGAAAGAAGGAGATGTCAAGCAAGCTGATTCAGTGTGATGCTTGCTGTATGTGGGAGGTCAAGGACACCGCTGGTGCCTCTGGCTGCTACAAATGTGAGAAGTGCATCCAGGTACAGCTCCTGAAGGACCGTGTTGGGGAACTGGAGAACTAAGTGGATGACCTCAGGTTCTTCCGAGAAACTGAGTCGTCCCTCGACAAGTCCTACAGTAAGATTGTTACAACTAAGGTACTGGAAGTGAGAAGGTGGGTGACATGGAATGCAAAGTTCCCTGGGTGTTGTACCTCTTGTGAACAGATTCATCCACTTAGAAGCTGTCGGGACAGAAGAAATTATTACACTGAGCGGCAGACTGCCTTGCGAAGCAAATAGGGCTGTTGAGCCAAAACCAAAGAGGCCAACGTCATAAAACGCCATTGTAGTGGGAGACTCCATTGCGAGAGGTACGGACAGGGGTTTCTGCGGCAACAGACGGGATGCGAGGATGGTGTGCTGCCTTCCTGGTGCCAGGTTCCAGGATGTCACGGACAGAGTGCATAAAATCCTCAAGGGCGAAGGTGAACAGCCGGAAGTGGTAACGCATATCGGCACAAACGATGTCGGAAAAAGGAGGATGAATATTCTGCGTGACTATAGAGAGCTCAGAAAAATCCTGAAAAGCAGGATCTCCAGGGTTGTTATCTCCAGTTTGCTTCCAGTTCCTCTTGCTGGCGAGAACAGGGAGATACGGGACCTGAATGTGTGGCTGGGGAACTGGTGCACGGGGCAACGATTTAGATTCTTAGATCACTGGGATGTGTTTTGGAGTAAGGTGGAACTGGACAAAACGGACGGATTGCATCTTAACAGGTGGGGGACCAGCATTCTGGCAGGCAGGTTTGCCACTGCTAAACGGGTGGTTTTAAACTGAATAAGAGGGGTGGGGTGTCAAATGGGATAGTTGAGGATGGAGTTAAAGGGAAAGGGTTTCTTAAATGTGTGAGCAGAGAGACAGAGGGGTGTAAAATGAGGGTAGAAGCAATAGGTAGCAAAGTGAAAAGTAAAAGTGACAGGCAGACAAATCCAGGGCAAAAATCAAAAGGGCCACTTTTCAACATAATTGTATACTACAATACAATACAATACGGTTTATTAGTCACATTGCACATAAGTGCAAGTGAAATGAATATGTCAGCAGCGGTACAATTATAAAGAACACACACAAAAACACAATAAAAATTTAACATAAACATAAACATCCACCACAGCATTCATCACTGTGGTGGAAGGCACACAATTT
This sequence comes from Leucoraja erinaceus, assembly GCF_028641065.1. Lineage (NCBI taxonomy): Eukaryota > Metazoa > Chordata > Chondrichthyes > Rajiformes > Rajidae > Leucoraja > Leucoraja erinaceus. Next base: position 128,450 of record NW_026576124.1, on the reverse strand, counting down.
GGCCAGTCCTCCTCCATTTTCCCCCGTGGTCGGGACCTCAACCCTCCGCAGCCGTTGCTGCGGGCGTCCAGATGGTAAGGACAAGGTACAAGTCCAGGTAAGTCCAGAGTCGGGTCTTCCCCACCGGAGACCGCTGTTTTAAGTTTGAGTAGGCCGCAGGCCGGCGGTCGAAGATTTAAAGCAAAGATCTTTGATTTAAAGTCCCCGACGCGCTGTGGCCAGAAGCAACGCAGACCGCAGGGCCGGCGGTTGAAGATCCCCTACAGGGGTGATGGTAAGTTCACGCCGGGCCCGCAGTAGAAGTTGGCCGCGGGCCGGCAGTGATGGCTTCTTCTTCCCCCCCGGCTCCCCCACGAGGGATCCCGGGCTGTAGACGCCGCGCCAGCTGGAGCTGTGCAGACCGCGGCTTCAGGCTGCCAGCTGCCCCGGGCCAGCGAAACGGAGCACTCCCCTCCAGCGAGCCCCAGCGAGGGCTCGCCCGCTCCATGCCGAGTGTCCACGCTGCGCCCGCCGCTGAAGCCCCGGGCGCGTCTCCGGGAAGGGCCGCCCGATCCTCCTTGTTAGGCCACGGGGGAGGCGACCTGGAAAATGTCGCCTCTCCATGGAGGAGGCGGCCAAAACGGTTTCCCCCTCACCCGCCCCCCACCACACAAAACACACAAAGAAACATCAAAAACATACTTTAAAACATACTAAAAAAATTAAAAAAGTTGAAAAAACTAACGCGCTGCTGACCAAAGAACTCGCGGAGTGGTCTATCTTGCTCCTCCTGACAGGACTGCCGCCATTGTAGCGCCCCCACCGACCAATATACCAGTATAAGGGGTAAGATTGTTGTAAAAACAAGCCTGAAGGCTTTGTGTTTCATTGCAAGGAGCATTCGTAATAAGGTGGATGAGTTGAATGTGCAGATAGCTATTAATGACTATGATATAGTTGGGATCACGGAGACATGGCTCCAGGGTGACCAAGGCTGGGAGCTGAACATCCAGGGATATTCAATTTTCAGGAGGGATAGACAGAAAGGAAAAGGATGTGGGGCAGTGTTGCTGGTTAGAGAGGAGATTAACGCAATAGAAAGGAAGGACATTAGCTTGGAGGATGTAGAATCAATATGGGTCGAGCTGCAAAACACTAAGGGGCAGAAAACGCTAGTGGGAGTTGTGTACAGGCCACCTAACAGTATAACCATATAACAATTACAGCATGGAAACAGGCCATCTCGACCCTTCTAGTCCGTGCCGAACACGTATTCTCCCCTAGTCCCATACACCATAACCCTCCATTCCTTTCCCGTCCATAAAACTATCCAATTTATTTTTAAATGATAAAAACGAACCTGCCTCCACCACCTTCACTGGAAGCTCATTCCACACAGCCACCAGTCTCTGAGTAAAGAAGTTCCCCCTCATGTTACCCCTAAACTTCAGTCCCTTAATTCTCAAGCCATATCCCCTTGTTTGAATCTTCCCTACTCTCAGTGGGAAAAGCTTATCCACGTCAACTCTGTCTATCCCTCTCATCATTTTAAAGACCTCTATCAAGTCTTCCCTTAACCTTCTGCGCTCCAAAGGATAAAGCCCTAACTTGTTTCACCTTTCTCTGTAACTTAGTTGCTGAAACCCAGGCAACATTCTAGTAAATCTCCTCTGTACTCTCTCTATTTTGTTGACATCCTTCCTATAATTAGGCGACCAAAATTGTACACCATACTCCAAAATTGGCCTCACCAATGCCTTGTACAATTTTAACATTACATCCCAACTTCTATACTCAATGCTCTGATTTATAAAGGCCCGCACACCAAAAGCTTTCTTTACCACCCTATCTACATGAGATTCCACTTTCAGGGAACTGTGCACAGTTATTCCCAGGTCCCTCTGTTCACCTGCATTCTTCAATTCCCTACCATTTACCATGTACGACCTATTTTGATTTGTCTTGCCAAGATGTAGCACCTCACACTTATCAGCATTAAATTCCATCTGCCATCTTTCAGCCCACTCTTTCAACTGGCATAAATCTCTCTGTAGACTTTGAAACTCTACTTCATTATCCACAACCCCACCCATCTTAGTATCATCTGCATATTTACTAATCCAATTTACCACACCATCATCCAGATCATTGATGTACATGACAAACAACAGTGGACCCAACACAGATCCCTGTGGCACCCCCATTAGTCACTGGCCTCTAACCTGACAAACAACCATCCACCATTACTCTCTGGCATCTCCCATTCAGCCACTGTTGAACCCATCTTGCTACTCCACCATTAATACCCAACCATTGAACCTTCTTAACCAACCTTCCGTGAGGAACCTTGTCAAAGGCCTTAGTGAAGTCCATATATACAACATCCACTGCTTTACCCTCATCAATTTCCTGAGTAACCTCTTCAAAAAATTCAAGAAGATTAGTCAAACATGACCTTCCAGGCACAAATCCATGTTGACTGTTCCTAATCAGACCCTGTTTATCCAGATGCTTATATATATTATCTCTAAGTATCCTTTCCATTAATTTGCCTACCACTGACGTCAAACTAACAGGTCTATAATTGCTAGGTTTACTCTTAGACCCCTTTTTAAACAATGGAACAACATGCGCAGTACGCCAATCCTCCGGCACTACTCCCATTTCTAATGACATTTGAAATATTTCTGTCATAGCCCCTGCTATTTCTACACTAACTTCCCTCAATGTCCTAGGAATATCCTGTCCGGACCTGGAGACTTATCCAAGTTTATATTTCTCAAAAGTGTCAGTACTTCCTTTTCTTTGATCCTCATAGTTTCCATAGCTACTCTACTTGTTTCCCTTACCTCACATAATTCAATATCCTTCTCCTTGGTGAATACCGAAGAAAATAAATTGTTCAATATCTTCCCCATCTCTTTTGGCTCTGCAGATAGCTGTCCACTCTGACTCTCTAATGGGCCAACTTTATCCCTCGTTATCCTTTTTCTATTAATATAGCTGTAGAAATCCTTTGGATTTATTTTCACCTTACTTGCCAAAGCAACCTCATATCTTCTTTTAGCTTTTCTAATTTCTTTCTTAAGATTCTTTTTACATTCTTTATATTCCTCAAGCACCTCATTTACTCCATGCTGCCTATAATTATTGTAGATCTCTTTTTCCGAACCAAGTGTCCAATTTCCCTTGAAAACCATGGCTCTTTCCAATTTTTACTATTTCCTTTCAACCGAACAGGGACATAAAGATTCTGTACTCTTAAAATTTCACCTTTAAATGTCCTCCATTTCTCTTTCACATCTTTCCCATAAAACAAACTGTCCCAATTTACTCCTTTTAAATCCTTTCGCATCTCCTCAAAGTTAGCCTTTCTCTAATCAAAAATCTCAACCCTAGGTCCAGTTCTGACCCTCTCCATAATTATATTGAAACTAATGGTATTGTGATCACTGGTCCCGAACTGTTCCCCAACGCTTACCTCTGCCACCTGACCCATCTCATTTCCTAACAGGAGGTCCAGCACCGCCCCTTCGCTAGTAGGTACTTCTATGTATTGCTGCAAAAAACTATCCTGCACACATTTTACAAACTCCAACCCATCCAGCCCATTTACAGAATGTGTTTCCCAGTCTATGTGTGGAAAATTGAAATCTCCCACAATCACTACCTTGTGCTTACTACTAATATCTGCAATCTCCTTACATATTTGCTCTTCCAATTCTCGCTCCCCATTTGGCGGTCTATAATACACCCCTATAAGTGTTTCTACCCCTTTCCGATTTCTCAGTTCCACCCAAATAGCCTCCCTAGACAAGCCCTCTAATCTAGAGAAAACTCAATCGGGTGCAGCAGCATCTATGGAGCGAAGGAAAAGGCAACGCGGGCCGAAACCCTTCTTCAGACTGATCGGGGGCGGGGGTGGGTGGGGACAAGAAAGGGAAAAGGAGGAGTAGCCAGAAGGCTGGGGGATCCAGCAGGGGGGCTGAGACAGCAAGGACTAACAAAATTGGGAGAATTCGATGTTCATGCCCCCGGGGTGCAGACTCCCCAAACGGAATATGAGGTCCGTTTGGGGAGTCTGCACCCCGGGGGCATGAACATCGAATTCTCCCAATTTTGTTAGTCCTTGCTGTCTCCTCCCCTTCCTCAGCCCCCTGCTGTCTCCTCCCATCCCCCAGCCTTCTGGCTACTCCTCCTTTTCCCTTTCTTGTCCCCACCCACCCCCGCCCCCAATCAGTCTGAAGAAGGGTTTCGGCCCGAAACGTTGCCTATTTCCTTCGCTCCATAGATGCTGCTGCACCCGCTGAGTTTCTCCAGCTTTTTTGTGTAACCTTCGATTCTCCAGCATCTGCAGTTCCCTCTTAAGCCCTCTAATCTATCCTGCCAAAGCACTGCTGTAATATCTTCCCTGATAAGCAATGCAACACCTCCTCCTCTTGCCCCTCCAATTCTATCACACCTGAAGCAATGAAATTCTGGAATATTTAGTTTCCAATCACAGCCCTCCTGCAACCATGTTTCACTGATCGCCACAACATCATACTTCCAGGTGTCAATCCAGCTCTAAGTTCATCCACCTTTCTTACAATGCTCCTAGCATTCAAATATACACAGTTAAGAAACCCACCATCTCTTATTCTCTGTTTATTTTCTTTTTCTTCTCTCTCCCCTACATTTTGGGTCAGAGTGCTACCATTCTCTGCCTCCTGCCTTACACACTGATTGCTAGCTTTCCCAATTCGAGTCCCTCCCCCCAACCATACTAGTTTAAAGTCTCCCCAATAGCCTTTGCAAATCTCCCCACCAGGATATTGGTCCCCCTCGAGTTCAAGTGCAACCCGTCCTTTCTGTACAGGTCGCACCTTCCCCAAAAGAGGTCCCAATGATCCAGAAACTTGAATCCATACCCACTGCACCAGTCCCTCATCCACGCATTTATTCTCCACCTCACTCCATTCCTACTCTCACTGTCACGTGGCACAGGCAGTAATCCTGAGATTGTTACCTTTGCAGTCCTTCTCCTTAACTCTCTACTTAACTCCCTAAATTCTTCTTTCAGGACCTCTTCTCTTTTTTTACCTATGTCGTTGGTACCTATATGTACCACAACCTCAGGCTCCTCTCCCTCCCATTTCAGGATTTCTTGGACATGTTCAGACACATCCCTGACCCTGGCACCAGGGAGGCAAACTACCATCCGGGTCTCCTGTCTACGTCCACAGAATCGCCTATCCGACACCCTGACTATAGTCCCCTATTACAATTGCCCTCCTCTTCTTTTCCTTATCCTTCTGAGCAACAGGACCGGTCTTTGTGCCAGAGGCCCGGCCACTTTCGCTGCCCCCAGGTAGGCTCCCCAGAGGTGTAGTCTACGTGATACGCAGGTATACGCCATATACCCACTAAGAAAGCTCCAACATTTCCGTATGCCCACTTAGAAATGCGCAATGACACGTATCAACTTCGATAGTGACAGAAATTCTGTTTATTTTATGAATGAAAGTATGACATTTCTGTTACAGAACTGTCATACTTTCATTCATAAATTCAACCTGTGCGCTGTGTCTCTATCAGAGTCGCACTTTTCCTTGTCGGAAGTCGGAAAGTCCCGAGTTCCCAGTACAATGGAACGCAGCATTATAATAGCCATACAGAGGCTTCCGTCCATCGCCCGTGACCGTGGTGACCGCCCGTGACCTAGACCTGACTTCACGTCACCAAGACGACAGCGATATCAACTCAGTCGGCGCCGAGGTGATGTCCAGCGGCTCAACAGTAAATATGAAGCAGAAGCAACAAACTACCCTTAGCCATTTAAAAAAAAAAAACAAGCCTGCTTCTGCCTCGGATGACACTCCAGCAGTCACTAGGACGTTAGATGAAGAAGAGGGAACTACAGCGGAGCCTGATGCCAGCAGTGTATCGGGTAAGTGAAAGTCGTATACAAGTGAACTTTAGCAGATATTAGACTACTAGCTACTAGCTTATAAGAGATTTCCCAAACTGAATGAATACCACACATATATTCACTAAACGGCCTTGCTAGCTCAATCTTGTTGTAGTAAAGTAGTAAATAACGTAGTACATATTTTACTGTGAGACTGTGAGTGTGTGTGTGCTGAATATCTCCTTGTTCCTTCTAGATGATAACTCCTGGCCAGCCCTATGGACTGAGAGTCAGGCTAGGGAGTTTAAAAGCAGGCATTCTTGGTTAGAATGGAAGGACAGAAAGTTAGGTAAATATCAGCCAACTTGTAAAGCTGGTATAAATACATGAAGTCAACTTTATGCAAATGAGAGTATAGCTGGTTTATTTTCAACTTAAAGATACATTAATTTCACTTTTATACAATTAAATTATAATGATATTGTCACAGTGAAGCTTATTTACAGCTCATTCAATTATTTTGAATAGATTCTTATCCAGTTCAGAAGGTGTTATTGCTAATATAGATTCAAAAAAGTATGATGTTAATTAGTCATGTTTTTGTTTACTTCCAGGTTGTGTTATTTGCAGCTCAACAAAATCTACTGGCGTCTTAACAGAGAAAAGAATTTCCATATCTGAGGAGTGGGCGATGTTTAAGATCCAGTCATCAGGCTCAAGCAGACCAACAGCCCTGGCCTCCTTGAGAAACAAGATCAGACGGCATGTGATGTCCAGGGCACACGAAATAGCTCAGGAGCTCACTGAAAAGGGTGGACAGGATTTACTTGGGAATCTTGTGAGAGCTGTGTCAGACACTGTGTTAGCTGAGACAAATGCTGTATTCAGAACAGCATATTATCTTGCCAAGATGAACCGACCTTTCTCTGACCATGACAATCTCATTGCACTTCAGGAAAAAAACGGTGTCAACATGGGCACAAGTCTGCACTCAAGGTCAGTTCAACAAAAATTGTGGAACACATAGCAAAAAAGATGCAGACAAAAACAGAGCATGCAGCAGCAGCAGCAATAAATGTCCTGTGCAAAAGACTCAAGTATCCCGTCGTCTCCTTCGCACATTAGTACTGGGGCCAGGCCGGTTACATATACAGTAGTACAGTGTTTATATAGCCAACAGTTATTTATTTATTGATGCTTTATAGTTTATTTGATGCTAGTGCCTAACGGTGATTTTAATTTGACTGTTTATTGTCCTAGAAAATATCGAGTGTTGAATAATCTCAATTACTTATGGTGGGTGTAGGCTACTGTATGCGACAGTGAGTGTGGCGGTGTTTATAGGACGGGTGTGGAAGAGGCTAGGAGGGAATCATCACAGTATACCCACTACAAAAAACTAAACTACACCACTGTGTCTCCCCCAACCTTACTCAAACATGAGTACTTATTTTCAAGGTGTACAGCCACCGGGGTACTCACCAGTCCCTGCCTCTGCCCATTGCCCTTCCTAACTGTGACCCAGTTTTCTGTCTCCCGTGGTCTTGGAGTGACCACCTCCCTGTAACTCCTTTCTATGACCTCCTCGCTCTCCCTGAGCAGACAGAGGTCATCGAGTTGCTGCTCCAGGTTCCTAACACGGACCCTTAGGAGCCCCATCTCGACGCACCTGGCGCAGATGTGGACGTCTGGAGAGCACTCAGACTCCATGACCTCCCACATCTGACATCCAGAACAGTAAACTGCCCTGGCCCTCATTCTCCCCCTTATTCGAATACAATAAAGCCTTACCCGGGATACAAGCCAACCAGCTGCTTCCTCTGGTCCTCTTCCACCAATCAGAGGCTTCCACCAGAATCCTTCTCTGGAATTAGAAGTGGAGTTGGGGATGGCATCAAACAGGAAATTAGAAATGCGTGCAACAAAGGTAAAACAGTTATAATGGGTGACTTCAATATACATATAGATTGGGTGAATCAAATTGGCAAGGGTGCTGAGGAAGAGGATTTCTTGGATTGTATGCGGGACAGTTTTCTAAACGAATATGTAAAGGAACCAACGAGAGAGCAGGCTATTCTAGACTGGGTATTGAGTAATGAGGAAGGGTTAGTTAGCAGTCTTGTTGTGCGTGGCCCCTTGGGCAAGAGTGACTATAATATGGTTGAGTTCTTCATTAGGATGGAGAGTGACATAATTCATTCAGAAACAAAGGTTCTGAACTTAAAGAAAGGTAACTTTGAGGGTATGAGACGTGAATTGGCCAAGATAGACTGGCAATTGATTCTTAAAGGGTTGACGGTAGATATACAATGGAAGGCATTTAAAGACTGCATGGATGAACTACAACAATATTTCATCCCAGTTTGGCAAAAGAATAAATCAGGGAAGGTAGTGCATCCGTGAATAACAAGGGAAAACGGGAATAGTATCAAAACAAAAGATGAAGCACACAAATTAGCCAGAAAAGCAGCCTGCCAGAGGACTGGGAGAAATTCAGAGTCCAGCAGAGGAGGACAAAGGGCTTAATTAGGAAATGGAAAATAGATTATGAAAGAAAACTGGCAGGGAACATAAAAACTGACTGCAAATGTTTTTATAGATATGTGAAGAGAAAAAGATTAATTAAAACAAATGTAGGTCCCTTGCACTCAGAAACAGGGGAATTGATCATGGGGAACAAGGACATGGCAGACCAATTGAATAACTATTTTGGTTCTGTCTTCACTAGGGAAGACATAAATAATCTGCTGGAAATAGCAGCGGACCGGGGGTCAAATGAGATGGAGGAACTGAGTGAAATCCAGGTTAGCCGAGAAGTGGTGTTAGGTAAATTGAATGGATTAAAGGCCGACCTCTGCAGTCCGTCTGTCTTTTTGTTATTTATCAGCCCGAGTCGCGGGGTCGAAGAGTACCTGGAGCGGGGCCTTACATCATCGCCCGGCATGGCTTCAATGGCTGCGGGGCGTTTGTAGCGCCCGCCGGGGGCTCCAACACCAAGACCCGGAGTGCGGCCTTGCATCACCCAGCGCGGCGTTATTGGCCGCGGGACAATTGCCATCGCCTGCCGGGGGCTTTGACTGACATCGGGAGGGGAATGGGGAGTGCAGGGGAGGGATAAGTTTTTGCCTTCCATCACAGCGAGGAGGAGATGCGCTGTGATGGATGTCTGTGTAAATTGTGTTGTGTCTTGGGTCTTTTTTTCATGTGTGTATGACTGCAGAAACAACATTTCATTTGAGCCTCTATGAGGTTCAAGTGACAAATAAATTGTATTGTGTATTGTGTGTAAATCCCCAGGGCCAGATAGGCTGCATCCCAGAGTACTTAACAAAGTAGCCCCAGATATAGTGGATGCATTAGTAATAATTTTTGAAAACTCTTTAGATTCTGGAGTAGTTCCTGAGGATTGGAGGGTAGCTAATGTAACCCCACTTTTTAAAAAGGGAGGGAGAGAGAAAATGGGAAATTACAGACCAGTTAGTCTAACACCGGTAGTGGGGAAACTGCTCGAGTCAGTTATTAAAGATAGGTTGGCAGCACATTTGCAAAGTGGTGAAATCATTAGACAAAGTCAGCATGGATTTATGAAAGGTAAATCATGTCTGTCGAATCTTATAGAATTTTTCAAGGTTGTAACTAGTAGATTGGATAAGGGAGAACCAGCGGATGTGTTATATCTGGACTTTCAGAAGGCTTTCGACAAGGTCCCACATAAGAGATTAGTATACAAACTTAAAGCACATGGTATTGGGGGTTCAGTATTGATGTGGATAGAGAACTGGCTGGCAGACAGGAAGCAGAGTAGGAGTAAACGGGTCCTTTTTACAATGGCAGGCAGTGACTAGTGGAGTACCGCAAGGCTCAATGCTTGGTCCCCAGTTATTTACAATATATATTAATGATCTGGACGAGGGAATTGAATGCAACATCTCCAAGTTTGCGGATGACACTAAGCTGGAGGGCAGTGTTAGCTGTGAGGAGGATGCTAGGAGACTGCAAGGTGACTTGGATAGGCTGGGTGAGTGGGCAAATGTTTGGCAGATGCAGTATAATGTGGATAAATGTGAGGTTATCCATTTTGGTGGCAAAAACAGGAAAGTAGACTATTATCTGAATGGTGCCCGATTAGGAAATGGGGTAATGAAACGAGACCTGGGTGTCATGGTACACCAGTCATTGAAAGTAGGCATTCAGGTGCAGCAGGCAGTGAAGAAAGCGAATGGTATGTTAGCATTCATAGAAAAAGGATTTGAATATAGGAGCAAGGAGGTTCTACTGCAGTTGTACAGGGCCTTGGTGAGACCACACCTGGAGTATTGCGTACAATTTAGGTCTCCTAATCTGAGGAGACATTCTTCCATAGAGGGAGTACAGAGAAGGTTCACCAGACTTATTCCTGGGATGTCAGGACATATGAAGAAAGACTGGATCGACTTGGCTTGTACTCGCTAGAATTTAGAAGATTGAGGGAGGATCAATTAAAACATTCTTAAGGGGTTGGACAGACTAGATGCACAAAGATTGTTCCCGATGTTGGGGAAGTCCAGAAGAAGGGGTCACAGTTTAAGAATAAGGGGGAAATCTTTTAGGACCGAGATGAGAAAAACATTTTTCACACAGAGAGTGGTGAATCTCTGGAATTCTCTGCCACAGAAGGTAGTTGAGGCCAGTTCATTGGCTATATTTAAGACGGAGTTAGATGTGGCCCTTGTGGCTCAAGGTATCAGGGGGTATGGAGAAGAGGCAGGTACAGGATACTGAGTTGGATGATCAGCCACGATCATATTGACTGGTGGTGCAGGCTCGAAGGGCCGAATGGCCTACTCCTGCACCTATTTTCTATGTTTCTATGTTAGACTGAGGTTCACTTGCACCTCCTACAACCTCACCTATTGCATCTGTTGTTCAAGATGTGGGCTCTTATACATTGGCGAGACCAAACGCAGACTGGGCGATCGTTTCGCAGAACCCTGCGTTAACCAACCGGATTTCACCTTTGCTGGATAGTTTAATTCTCCTTCCCATTCCTGCACAGAACTTCCTGTCCTTGGTCTGCTCCCTTGTCAGAGTGAGGGAAAACGTAAATTGGAGGAACAGCATCTCAAATTTTGCTTGGGCAGCTTACGGTCCTGCGGTATGAATATTGATTTATCTCCCTTCAGGTAGCCCCGGCATCCCGTCGAGAGGAGAGTGAGGGGGTGTGGTGTGGGAGGAAAGAGAGGGGAGATAGAGGGGTAGAGAGGGACAGTGGAGAGGTAAGAGAGTTTGGGGCCTGTTTCAAAATGGCCGACATTTGCCTCCTGTTTGTTTCCAGCGACAAAATGGCCGTTTCCCTCCCTATCAATGAAAAAAATCACCATCCCCCTTATCCAGAGTCCCCCATGTTGCTCAACATCTACACAGGTGGTGGAGTTTCAGATCAGAGAGAACGGGTTGAGACAGGGGAAAGAGATAGAGAGAGAGGAGGGAAAGAGACAGGGTGAGAGAAACGGGGTGGAGATAGAGGGGAGAGGAAGAGGGTGAGAGAGGGGGGGGAGAAAGAGAGGGGAAGTGGGAGATAGGGGAGAAAGTGAGGGAAAGGAAAGAGAGGGTGGTAGAGAGTTGAGGGAAAGGAAAGATAGGGGGAGGGAGGGGAGAGGCAGAGAGTGGGGAGAGAGAGATGGTGAGAGAGGAAGAGGGGGTAAGGAAAGAGGGGGAGAGAGAGACAGGGGAGGGAGAGAGAGAGAAAGTAAAGAGGGGGAGAGAGATAGTGGGGGAAATAAAGAGGGGAGAGAGAAAGAGAGAGGTGAGAGAGTCAGGGGAGAGAGGGGGAAAGGAAATAGAGGGGGAAGAGAGAGAGGGGAGTAGAAAGAGGGGCGAGAGAGAAAGGGGGAGAGAGGGGGGAGCAGGAAAGAGAAGGGGAGGGGAAGAAGAGAGAGAGGGGAAAGGAGAGAGGGGGAGAGGGGGAGAGAGTTTTGGACCCCTTGGAGAGACATAGAAAGAGACTCTGCATTGATTACTCTCAAACTATAAACCAGTTCACGGAGCTTGATGCATATCCATTACCTCGAATAGAAGAGATTATCAACACATTAGCTAAGTATAAGATATTCTCTACTTTTGACTTAAAAAGTGCTTACTATCAAATTCCTCTGAAGGAATCAGAGAAGAAATACACTGCATTTGAAGCAAATGGGAAATTATATCACTACTGCAGAGTTCCTTTTGGGGTAACTAATGGCGTGGCTGTTTTTCAGAGGGAGATGGACAAACTTGTTGAACAGGAAAACCTTAAAGATACTTTCCCTTATCTTGATAATATCACTATTGCAGGAAAAGACCAAACTGAACATGATGAAAATGTACAACGGTTTTTAGATGTTGTACATTCTAAAAATCTAACATTAAATGAGGCTAAGTCAATAACATCAGTATCATCAATTAATATTCTTGGTTATTGGGTTGGAAATGATATAATCAAGCCTGATCCAGAAAGACTCCGCCCACTCCAAGAGATACCTGTTCCAGCAACATTAAACTCTCTACGAAGGGTTCTTGGGATGTTTGCATATTATGCTAAATGGATACCAAATTTTTCTGACAAAATTCAACCTTTGATTAGAGCGAAATCTTTCCCCCTTGACTCTACAGCAATTGGTGCCTTTACTTCTTTAAAGAAACAATTGGAATCTGCGACATTGCACGCCATCGATGAGGATCTCCCCTTTGTTGTTGAATGTGATGCCTCTGATTTAGCAGTATCAGCTACATTAAATCAAGGAGGACGACCAGTGGCTTTTATGTCTCGTACTCTCCAAGGTAGTGAATTGCACTACCCAACTGTCGAAAAGGAAGCTACAGCAATTATTGAAGCAGTGAGGAAATGGAGTCATTTCCTTGCTCGCCAGCACTTCACTTTGATAACAGATCAGCGTTCAGTGGCTTTTATGCTGGATAATCGGAAACGAACGAAGATTAAAAATAGTAAAATTCATGAATGGAGGATTGAATTATCTGCATATAGTTATTCAATTGAGTACCGCCCTGGTAAGGATAATGTTGCTCCGGACACATTAACTCGAGCATTTTGTGCCTCTGTTCATTCTTCTGCACTCACTGATCTTCACAATGGGCTGTGTCATCCTGGAGTCACTCGTCTGTTACACTATGTTCGTTCCAAAAATTTACCTTTCTCTACAGAAGATGTGAAGATGACGTGTGCTTCATGTAGAATCAGTGCTGAATTGAAACCAAGGTTCTTCCGTCCTGAAGAAGGAAGATTGATCAAAGCTACTCAACCTATGGAACGTTTGAGTATTGACTTCAAAGGGCCTTTACCATCCTCCTCTCAAAATGTTTATATACTTACCTTAGTTGACGAATATTCGAGGTTTCCATTTGCCTTTCCTTGTCCAAATATTTCAGCTGCTATGGTTATCAAATGTTTAGATCAACTGTTTTCATTCTGTGGATTTCCAAGTTACATACATTCTGATAGGGGCACCTCATTCATGTCAAAAGATTTAAAGGACTACCTTTCTAAGAGAGGAATTGCAACAAGTAAAACAACACCATATCATCCTATTGGAAATGGTCAGGTTGAGAGGTATAATGGAATCATTTGGAAAGCAGTGAAACTGGCTTTAAAGTCGAATGATATACCAGATCAGCAGTGGGAATGTGTTCTACCAGATGCATTACACTCCATCAGATCTCTACTGTCAACTGCTACCGATACTACTCCACACGAGCGGTTCTTTAACTTCAAACGGCGTTCTTCTAGTGGTACTTCTCTGCCATCATGGTTGACGAGCCCTGGGCCTGTGTTGCTTCGTCGGTATGTCCGATTAAATAAGAATGAACCTTTTGTTGATGAAGTTGAACTGACTGATGTCAACCCTTCTTATGCAACTATCAAGTATCGGGATGGACGTCAGTCAACTGTCTCACTTTGTGACCTTGCACCATGTCCATCTTCTCCATCAGCTCCGTCACTTCCTGATAACACTAATCGAGAACTTCCTCCGTCAGCTCCGTCGCTTCTTGATAACACTGATCGGGAATTTCCTCCAACACTTCCAGCATCCTCTATGGAAACTTCTACAAGAAATTCTAAAATTGAAAATCTAAATAACACTATGAGTGAAGTTGATGACCAAGCAATATATCTACCCTCGGCTATTGAAACACCGGTATCTCCTGAGGCTCCAGTGCTGCGACGGTCATCAAGACGTATTAAACCTCCTGACCGTCTCAACTTATAAATAGGAGGGGAGAATGAAGTGGGCGCATGTGCGCATGTGCGGAGCTCTTCTAGTGTGTGCGCATGCGCAGGACATTTCGGGAGTGTGCGCATGTGCAAAGTATTTCGGGCGGGAAAAAGCCTGCAGAATCAGCCATGTTTGCCAGACGTTTCTGAGTTTGTGTATTGCAGAAATAAGTTGCTTAAAGCTTAAATAAAGTTAAGTTAATTACAAGTAGTGAAAGTTTCTTTATCTCACAACAGCCTGTGTCAAGATGGCCGACTTTTGCCTGTTCCCAGCAGAAGGCGACAAAAAAGCCGTTTCCCCCCGTATCCACGAAAAATCACCCCCTCCCCCTCCCCCTCTTATTCAGAATCCCCATGATGATCAACATCTATAATGGAGCCGGAGCTCGGAGCGGAGAGACTGCGGCCGCCTCTTGTGCTCAGGGCGCGGATTCATGAATGAGCCGAAGCACTGAGGTGAGCGGATATTTAATCGTGCTCATCAACTGCTCCCTGAACCTGGACTGGGTCGCTGCGTAAATAAATGTGTTCGTGCAGCAGCTGAGATTCCTCAGCAAATACCCGACGTAGATAAAGATATATTGAGAATCATTCCAACTATTTCCAGTTCCTGTGATCTGATAATAGACGAAGTTTACAACATACGTCAGCCACAGGAGGATGAAGCTGCCGGAGATGGTGAAGAGTAAAACGACAGACCTCCTCCTACTCTCCATCTCTGGGTCACTGCGGTTCCCCCCCTTGCTCTCACCCCTCAGCCCCTTACGGACCCGACTGGCCACTAAAATATGCCGGACTGTCACAGCGTTGAGCAGCAGGATTACAGCGAAAGGGAGGAACGGAGTTGAAACTGTGTCGATCCAGTCAAATGCCACCCACCCGGGGTCAGTGAAATAACTGTCCAGCGGGTCACAGCCCCACGGGACATTGTCGATGATTGTCCAGGGTTCCCGTGTGAAGTAGCGGGGGACGTTTTTCAGACACATGAGAACACCGGCTGTTGCCAGTACCGTAGCCGCAGTTTTCCCGGTGCAATATTTAGTTTTCAGCTTCTGGCAACAAATGGCGACAAACCGATCAAACGTGAAAGTGACGGTGAACCAGACAGAACAGTCTGGAGCTGCAGACCTCAGTACGAGGACAACACTGCACACAGGGGTGATGGACAGGAAACTCCAATTAAAGTAATGATATTTGATCTGACACAAAATGACCTCGGTGATGATGACCAGTAGATCGGCCGCTGCCATGGCCACCAGGTAGCGAGTGGTGCAGGTGGAGAGGCCGCATTTTCCCCGGGACAGGATCACAATCGCCATGAAATTCACTGCAGGAAGAGAAGGGAATGGACACTGGGCATTACTGAACACGGTCTCCGGGGCTGAACACCTGCTTGCAGGGCCGGGTTTGTGTATAAGTCTGACAAGTTTAAGCTTAGGGCCTCGAAATCTAGGCGGCCTCCGGCCAAGGCAGGATACCTGCCGTTCAACTCTGGGCGGGCCCCCCCCCCCTCTCTCTATCTCTCTCTCTATCTCTCTCTCTCTGTGTCTGTCAATCTCCGTCTCCGCCCACCATCCGTATCCATGTCCGGGTTCCCGCTCTCCGCTCGCTTCTCATCCGCCGGCATGGCAGGCCGACTTACACATGCGCACTGCCACGGCAACTGGTCGGCGCTGGGCACTTTCTCCCTCGCTTTGAATTGTGGGAGATCTGGCCTCCATTGCTGTCCGGTCGCCACCCTGCCGCGACTGCTGAAAACCAACGCAGAATCACTCCCTGACCCTGGAACTCAATTAACTCCCTGGAGTAACCTTTGCTTCTGGTTTCCTGGTCCTTCATAAATATTCTAAATGGAATTTAAACTGGAGGGCAGAACAATAACAACCTATTGCATTTTATCTGTTTATTTATTGTGTTTATATATGGTCTATGGTATATAAACACACTGAACTTTTATCTCCTGTTTTGTATTATGTTCATATATTCTGTTGTGCTGCAGCAGGCATGAATTTCATTGTCCTATCTGGGACACATGACAATAAAACTCTCTTGACTCTCGACTTGAACTTAAGCAATAAAGGGTTCTTGGGGGGAAAAAAGAGATACCTTAAATCTAGTTGCGTCTTTTGGAAATTTTGGAAACCAAACTACCCCCACAAACAAGTTATAGATTATGGAGATGTCAGAGACCTTACATTTGGAAAAAAATAGATTTGTCTTAATTGACAAACCAGAATTATTTACTATAATATGGTCTCCATTTATAGATTATTTGAAGGGGTAGATTGGGCCGGCGCGGAGACCGGACTGAAACCTGAATCCAGGACTAGATGAATAGATATGTTCTCTGACCTACGGACTTATCTCCTAAATTGTATTATTGATAGTTTATCCTACTTTTCTAATTTCTTTCTTTCTTTCTTTTTCATATCTATAAATATGAATAAATAATTAGAGACAATGTTAATATGTAACCGATAAAGGAGGATCCCAGCTACTTGTCCCTGGAAACCTAGATATTTAATATGTAACCGTTAAACAAAGTCTGTATTGGTTTGGACTATGTAATAATAATAATAATAATAATAATAATAATAAATACTTTATTGATCCCCTCAGGGAAATTCAGATGTCCAGAAGCCCCCAACCAATAAACCCACAGATTCAAAACGCAGACAGAAAATACATAGAATACACTGTGGACACTACCTGAGAGCAATAAATACTTAAAAAGACCAATAATTAACAATTAAAAATTGCAAAAATGCGTCCCCCTACAGCCTAGCAGTCCGAATTATTAAATCTAATGGCTGCAGGGGTGAAGGATCTCCTGAACCGCTCCGTTCTACAGGGCAGGTCGAGGAGCCGGTTGTTGTTCCGAGTGCTCTTTTGACTCTCCAGAATTACATGCAGGGGATGCCCGGGGTTTTTCAGGATGACCTGCACCTTGTGCCTCATACGCCTCTCAAGCACATCCATCCCATGCAGATGCCTCTAATAAAAATGTATTAAAAAAAAAAAAATAGTTGCATCTGGTTGGGTAACTACGGTAGGGTGAAGACTATACCATGCTTTACATAGAAACATAGAAATTAGGTGCAGGAGTAGGCCATTCGGCCCTTCGAGCCTGCACCGCCATTCAATATGATCATGGCTAATCATCCAACTCAGTATCCCGTACCTGCCTTCTCTCCATACCCCCTGATCCCCTTAGCAACAAGGGCCACATCTAACTCCCTCTTAAATATAGCCAATGAACTGGCTTCAACTACCCTCTGTGGCAGAGAGTTCCAGAGATTCACCACTCTCTGTGTGAAAAAAGTTCTTCTCGTCTCGGTTTTAAAGGATTTTCCCCTTATCCTTAAGCTGTGACCCCTTGTCCTGGACTTCCCCAACATCGGGAACAATCTTCCTGCATCTAGCCTGTCCAACCCCTTAAGAATTTTGTAAGCTTCTATAAGAAAATTAATTGTGCGGGGGAACTCCATGGAGCAGCAAGCAACTCTGGATAGAAGAAATTGGGTGATGTTTCGGGTAGAAACCCTTCTTTAGACTCCCTCTGGTTTTAGCGTTTTTAGTTTAATTTAAAGATACAGCGTGGAAATGGGTCCTTCGGCCCACCGAGTCAACGCCGACCACCGATCACCCATCCACTAGTTCTATCCCACACATTAGTGGAGCAAGTCAAGAGTCAAGTGTTTTATTCTCTCACGTCCCAGTTAGAACAATGAAATCCTTACTTGCAGCAGCACAACAGAATATGTAAACATAGTACTGTGTAAACAATGTTATAAACGAGAAAACAAAACTGTATATTTATATATGATTATATAACTATATAAATATATATGTATGCGTGTGTGTGTGTGTAATATATATACCCACGCATACACAATTTCCCTCCTGGGATTAATAAAGTTCTATCGTATAGTAAGTATCGTAGGAAGGAACTGCAGATGCTGGTTTAAACTGAAGATAGACACAAAAAGCAGGAGTAACTCAACAGGTCAGACAGAATCTCTGGACAAAAGGAAAATATTACATTTTGGGTTGTGTCTGAAATAGGTTCCTGCACACCTTTGGAATGTGGAAGGAAACGAGAGCACCCGGAGAAAACCCATGCGATCAAAGGGAAAATGAGCAAACTCCATACAGACAGCACCCATATTCAGGATCAATTCCAGGTCTCTGGCACTTTTAGGCAGCAAATTTATGGCCAATGTACTGCCCCATAGTCTTGAACTTAACTGAAACATACAGTAGCTGTAAAGGGAGACATAGCGTCACTTGGAGATTTAAAACTGAAAATGAATATTTTCATTTCTTTAGTAACCAAAGTTATCAACGTATAATTTTTTGTGTGTTGGAAAACAAAATATAGTGGCGCAGCTGGTAGACTTGCTGCCTCACACGCCAGAGATCTGTGTTCGATCCTGTCCTCGGGCACTGTCTGTGTTGAATTTTCACATTCTCCCTGCAAGCGTGTGGGTTTCCTCCCACATCCCAAAGGTGCATTGGCTTTGTAGGTTAACTTGTCTCTGTAAAATTGCCCCTAATGTGTAGGGAGTGGGTGAGGAAAGTGGGATAACAGAACTTGTGTGAATGGGTAGATAAAAATGCTGGAGAAACTCAGCCGGTGAGGCAGCATCTATGGAGTGAAGGAAATAGGCGACGTTTCGGGTCGAGACCCTTCTTCAAAATGATATGAGGATGGGGGGGGGGGATGGGAAGAAGAAAGGATAAGGTGGAGACAGTGGGCTGAAGGAGAGCTGGGAAGGGGAGGAGAAAGCAGGGATTACCTGAAATTGAAAAAGTCAATGTTCATTTCACTGGGGTGTAAACTGCCCAAGCGAAATATGAGGTGCTGCTCCTCCAATTTATGGTGGGCCTCACTCTGGCCATGGAAGAGGCCCAGGACAGAAAGGTCGTATTCGGAATGGGAGGGGGAGTTGAAGTGCTGAGCCACCAGGAGATCAAGTTGGTTATTGTTGGTTGGAAGGGCCAAATTGACCAGGGAATTACAGAGGGAGTGGTCTCTGCGGAAAACTAACAGGGGAGGAGATGGGAAAATGTGGTCAGTGGTGGGATCCTATTGGTAGACAAAAAAGCTGGAGAAAATCAGCGGGTAAGGCAGCATCCATGGAGCGAAGGAATAGACGACGTTTCGGGTTGAGACCCTTCTTCAGATTGATGTGGGGGGGGGGGGGGAAGAAAGGAAGATGCGGAGACAATAGGCTGTGGAAGAGCTGGAAATGGGAGGGGTATGAGGGAGAAAGCAAGGACTACCTGAAATTAGAGAAGCCAATGTTCATACCGCTGGGGTGTAAACTACGCAAGTAAATATGAGGTGCTGCTCCTCCAATATGTGGTGGGACTCACTCTGGCCATGGAGGAGGCCCAGGACAGAAAGGTCGGGTTCGGAATGGGAAGGGGAGTTAAAGTGTTGAGCTACCGGGAGATCAGGTTGGTTATTGCGAACTGAGTGGAGGTGTTGTGCGAAGCGATCGCCAAGCCTGCGCTTGGTCTTACCGAGGTTGATCATAGGCTGAATAATCCAACCACATTTTTGTTTGGAAGTGGAAATAAATAATAGAAATTACATTCATTTCCATGTGTAATAATAGTTGAGACACTGTAATATAATTTTGTTGCATGTCATTGTGGTATATATCATGTCTTGATTGGTGAATATGTTTAGTTTCTGACTTTATTTGAAGCAGAAATAATATGTGAATGCTTCATTGAGCATAATTCTGACTGGTAACTACGCAATTCGTCCAAGCTCATTATCGCACGCACAGAAACATAGAAACATAGAAAATAGATGCAGGAGGAGGCCATTCGGCCCTTCGAGCCAGCACCACCATTCATTCTGATTATGGCTGATCATCCCCTATCAATAACCCGAGCCTGCCTTCTCCCCATATCCCTTGACTCCACTAGAAACATAGAAACATAGAAATTAGGTGCAGGAGTAGGCCATTCGGCCCTTCGAGCCTGCACCGCCATTCAATATGATCATGGCTGATCATCCAACTCAGTATCCCGTACCTGCCTTCTCTCCATACCCCCTGATCCCCTTAGCCACAAGGGGCACATCTAACTCCCTCTTAAATATAGCCAATGAACTGGCCTCAACTACCCTCTGTGGCAGAGAGTTCCAGAGATTCACCACTCTCTGCGTGAAAAAAGTTCTTCTCATCTCGGTTTTAAAGGATTTCCCCTTTATCCTTAAGCTGTGACCCCTTGTCCTGGACTTCCCTAACATCGGGAACAATCTTCCTGCATCTAGCCTGTCCAACCCCTTAAGAATTTTGTAAGTTTCTATAAGATCCCCTCTCAATCTTCTAAATTCTAGAGAGTATAAACCAAGTCTATCCAGTCTTTCTTCATAAGACAGTCCTGACATCCCAGGAATCAGTCTGGTGAACCGCCTCTGCACTCCCTCTATGGCAATAATGTCCTTCCTCAGATTTGGAGACCAAAACTGTACGCAATACTCCAGGTGTGGTCTCACCAAGACCCTGTACAACTGCAGTAGAACCTCTCTGCTCCTATACTCAAATCCTTTTGCAATGAAAGCTAACATACCATTCGCTTTCTTTACTGCCTGCTGCACCTGCATGCCTACCTTCAATGACTGGTGTACCATGACACCCAGGTCTCGCTGCATCTCCCCCTTTCCCAATCGGCCACCATTTAGATAATAGTCTGCTTTCCTGTTTTTGCCACCAAAATGGATAACCTCACAGTTATCCACATTATACTGCATCTGCCAAACATTTGCCCAATCACCCAGCCTATCCAAGTCACCCTGCAGTCTCCTAGCATCCTCCTCACAGCTAACACTGCCCCCCAGCTTAGTGTCATCCGCAAACTTGGAGATATTGCCTTCAATTCCCTCATCCAGATCATTAATATATATTGTAAATAGCTGGGGTCCCAGTACTGAGCCTTGGGGTACCCCACTAGTCACTGCCTGCCATTGTGAAAAGGACCCGTTTACTCCTACTCTTTGCTTCCTGTTTGCCAGCCAGTTCTCTATCCACATCAATACTGAACCCCCAATGCCTTGTGCTTTAAGTTTGTATACTAATAGCCCCTAGAGCTCTATCTAACTCTCTTAAATCCATCCAGTTACTTGGCCTCCACTGCCCTCTGTGGCAGGGAATTCCATAAATTCACAACTCTCTGGGTGAAAAAGTGTTTACTCACCTCAGTCTTAAATAACCCCCCCTTTATTCTAAGGCTGTGGCCCTTGGTTCCGGACTCACCCAACAGTGGGAACATTTTTCCTGCATCTAGCTTGTCCAGTCCTTTTACAATTTTATATGTTTTTATAATTCACCCTTCATCCTTCTAAACGCCAGTGAATACAAGCCTAGTCTTTTCAATCTTTTCTCATCTGACAGTCCCGCCATCCCAGTGATCAATCTCGTGAACCTACGCTGCACTGCCTCAATCACAAGGGTGTCCTTCCCAAAATTAGGAGACCAAAACTGAAGCATAAGAAAACTTCTTATACTTCGCGCATTCATATACAATATTTTTAATTCCTTACGCATCTCACCTTTCACATCATGCAAGCCGTCTTAAATAACCACCTAAACTGACATATCGCAACTTAAAAAGCTGCCAAGGTTGTCCGGCTGACAACAGAGAAAAAAAGTAAGTGAGAGCCCAGCAAGGTGTATAATATTGTTGACATTGTCATCGGCCTTTCTTACATATGCTGTCACAACGCACTGTTGTCTCTAAACAATTCTAGTCTTCAGTAATTTTCCTTGCACTCAATAACCCGTCACCTGCACTGGCAATACATAAATAAATAAATACACGCAGCTTTACAGCCCCTGTAAAGAGATAAGGCGACGGGGGGGGGGGGGGGGGGGGGGGGGGGAAAGGGCGAGAGAGGGAACGAGCAGCCACCCACTACAACAGGCGCAGTGGTCCTTTCTATAGTTAACCCTGCTCATAGTCGCTGATGGGGCCGGTTTCACAGACTTACCCGTGACCAGCGGCGTTTAACCAGGGCTCTGGGAACTCGGCATCTGATGGGGATGAGGAGGGTTCCAGAGGGAAGGCAGGGATCACTTAGAATCCAGCAGCAGAGTGGCTCAGTTAATGGAATAATTCCACACATTGTGTTCAGTTCAGTAACAACACACGCCGATAGATCAGCAGCCACTGGTCCAGGAGATCGATCCAATTATTGACCAATAGGCGGTGGAATCCGACTGTGACAGACTCCATATTGACACACTGTGTCAACAGGAGCGGGTGTTCACTCTGATCGATAACTCAGACACAGTGAAACCCCTCCCAGTCACACCGTCCCGGAGAGCTGTCTGTCCCGAGCACTGGGACAACTCTGGGCAAGGTCCCACTGAAGGCAGGAACATCATTCTAGTGGGTCCCGGCAGTGAGAGAAAAAGAAGGCTAGATTCTGCTCATTGAAAATAAGAAAAATCACAGCGTTAATTCAAAAATAGCCGACTGAGAGGCTTGATAGACTTCACATATTCTTGTACAACGATCATCAGTTGGGAGGTTTGTAACATTATCAAAATCAGGTCAACACCGGGTAACACACGGAGTTATAAAACTTGAATTGTTCTGCTCACTTACCAGGGACTCCAACGACAGCAATTATCACATACAAGATTTTCTCCACCTTGTCATATTCCTGCAGCTTTCCCCCCATTTTCTCTGTCAGCGACGTGTCCCCGTGAGCAAGTGGTAATCTCTCGCAATGAAATGCTGGAGCAGAACATTCCCCGAGATTTTATACCATTTTCCGTCTCCACAGGGACAGTGGAGTTTCAACACAGTTTAAAAATAGAGATGGTGAAATTATTCGCGAACAGATGACATCATTCTTGACAGTACACTTTCCTTTGGCCCCCACATCAGCAATATCACACGCCATGCATAATTTCATCTCCGTAACATCTCCAGACTCCGCCCCTCCCTCTCCAAAGACAATACAAAAGTCCTCATCCACGCTCTGGTCACATCCTGCATCGATTACTGCAACGCCATTCTCATTTGCACCTCCAATAAACTTCTTCATCGCCTCCAATGCATTCAGAACTCTGCAGCCCGGATCATCACCCGCACCAGATCATCGGACCACATCACACCCATCCTCACTCAGCTCCCACTGGCTACCTGTGCACCACCGGATTAACTACAAGATTTTACTGCTGACCTTCAAAGCCCTACACCACCTTGCTCCCCAATACCTCTCTGACCTGCTGCTACCATACACTCCTTCCCGGTCACTTCGTTCCTCCCCAGCTGCAATTTTAACTGTCCCCACATTTAGACTCAGCACCATGGGTGCCAGAGCCTTCAGCTGCTCTGCCCCACGTCTCTGGAACACTCTCCCACCTCCCATCCATCACCTGGACACTATCGATCAATTCAAATCACAACTCAAAACACACCTGTTTAGATTAGCATACCCGACATAACTTCCACCATATTCAC
Source organism: Leucoraja erinaceus (assembly GCF_028641065.1). NCBI lineage: Eukaryota > Metazoa > Chordata > Chondrichthyes > Rajiformes > Rajidae > Leucoraja > Leucoraja erinaceus. Next base: position 104,841 of record NW_026576124.1, on the reverse strand, counting down.
CCTGATTTTAATAACTTAAAACGTTTCGTGTATTTTTTGTTTTGTTTTTTGTGTTTTTTGTTTTTAATCAACTTGATTTTATTATTGATAAATGTATTGCGATTTTATGTCCCGTAAGGTGTCCTTGGGTGTCCAGAAAGGCGCCAGCAAATAAAATGCATTATTATTATTATTATCAGCCGAGTGAAATCCCTGCTGAGACAGGTCGTGATTTATTCAGAGATTTGATTGAGAAAATCCAAAGACTGGAAATTGTTGCGATATTGCGCGATGGAAATTGGGAGCGGCATTGTTCCAGCAAACAGGATAATGTTTCAAACTCCATCAGATCCAACTCTCCACCTCATGTTGTTGATCTGATTCCCTTCAATCCACTTCGCTCAGCAAGGCAATCCCAAGTTCCTGGGACCCTCTCAGCGCTTCTGGTGCCCAGTTTGAAGGTGGATTGGGCAACCTTTATCCACAGGTTGAGGAATTCGTTCAACAGTTCGCCTCTGACTAAAATACCCCCTCCACTCTTTCATCACTCAATTTCTCCATTTCTCTCTCCCTCCATCCTTACTGTTGTCCTGTCACTGAACTGATACTTTCTCTCCTACCCGCTCTATTCTCCCTCTCTACTCCGCCCTCTCTCTGTCAACCCTTCCTCCTTAATACCCCCTCTACCTCTCACTGAGAAATGTCTCCATTGAATAGTTCTCTCACCTACCAGGGACTCCAACGATCCAACGAATAAATACAGATCTTCTCTGTAGGTATCTGACCCTTCCTCGCTCCCTTTTGCCAATCCACTCGCACTGAACTTCCCCTCTCTTCATCCTCCCATTCTACTTTTAATAGTTCACTCTTCCTCCATCTCTCCCCCTTTCTTATTTTCCCCATATCTCTCCCTTTGGTCAGATGTACTGATGCACTGTGGGCTAGTACTGATGAAGTGACACACTGTGTGGTAATACTGATCAAGTGACACGCCGGGTAGTACTCATGAAGTATCACTCTTAGGGGTAGTACTGATGTAGTGGCACATTCCAGAGTAGTACTGATGGAGCTGTCTGTTAATCTCTCCCCCACGCTCAGCGCCATCTTGCCGCTAACCGTAAGATTCAGATTCAGATTCAGATTCAGATTCAGATTCAATTTTAATTGTCATTGTCAGTGTACAGTACAGAGACAACGAAATGCATTTAGCATCTCCCTTGAAGAGCGACATAGCAAACGATTTGAATAAAAAATAATAAGTGTGGGGGTGGGGGGGGGGTGATTGGCAGTCACCGAGGTACGTTGTTTAGTAGAGTGACAGCCGCCGGAAAGAAGCTGTTCCTCGACCTGCTGGTTCGGCAACGGAGAGACCTGTAGCACCTCCCGGATGGTAGGAGGGTAAACAGTCCATGGTTGGGGTGAGAGCAGTCCTTGGCGATGCTGAGCGCCCTCCGCAGACAGCGCTTGCTTTGGACAGACTCAATGGAGGGGAGCGTGGAACCGGTGATGCGTTGGGCAATTTTCACCACCCTCTGCAATGCCTTCCGGTCGGAGACAGAGCAGTTGCCATATCATACTGTGATGCAGTTGGTAAGGATGCTCTCGATGGTGCAGCGGTAGAAGTTCACCAGGATCTGAGGAGACAGATGGACCTTCTTCAGTCTCCTCAGGAAGAAGAGACGCTGATGAGCCTTCTTGATCAGAGTAGAGGTATTGTGGGTCCAAGAGAGGTCATCGGAGATGTTGACTCCCAGGAACCTGAAGCTAGAAACACGTTCCACCTCCGTCCCGTTAATGTGGATGGGGGTGTGCGTGCCGCCTCTGGACTTCCTGAAGTCTACAATGAGCTCCTTGGTCTTCTTGGAGTTAAGGGCCAGGTTGTTGTCAGCGCACCATGCTGCTAAGTGCTGGACCTCCTCCCTGTAGGCCAGCTCATCGTTGTTGCTGATGAGGCCAATCACCGTTGTATCATCTGCATACTTGATGATGGTGTTAGTACCATGTACAGGTGTGCAGTCATAGGTGAAGAGGGAGTAGAGGAGGGGGCTCAGCACACAGCCCTGAGGAACGCCGGTGTTCAGGGTGAGGGTTGAAGAGGTGTGCTTGTCTAACCTCACAGACTGGGGTCTGTTGGTTAGAAAGTCCAGTATCCACGTGGGGTACTGTAAATGACGTAATCGGGGCCATCTTGTCACTAAGCAGAAATTACGGAATGAGCGCCAATTTGCAATTAAACACAGGTCCCGATGGTCCTGATCAATCTTTGGTCCAGGTCTAATAAAATGTTTATTCATACCTTACCCATCTGAAAACTGTTGCAACGATTTTAAAAACCAAGACATGCAATTTGGCAAACACTTTACAACCAATCCATTTTCTGAAAACTTTTTAAAAGCCAAGGCAATTTGGCACACGGATCTGTCTTCACTAAGGAAGACATAAACAATCTCCCAGATGTACTGGAGGACAGAGGATCTAAGGGGGTAGAGGAACTGAAATACATTTTCATTAGGCGAGAAATAGTATTGGATAGGCTAATGGGACTGAAGGATGATGACTTCCGGTATTCCACCCGCTGTGATTCAAAGCAAAGATTATAGAGCTCCGCTATAATCTTTGATCCAAAGCAAAGATCCTCAAGTATCTTGTAGCGGGAACAGACCCCTCCTTTGTGTAGTTTCCCTTGCATTGTATTGCTTTAACACACACTGCAAAAAATTAAATTTAACGTATATATATTTAATATATTTATATGAATGTGTGTCTGTGTGTGAGAGGCAAGTTAGAGATAATAGTTTATTCTCATGTATCAGAAGCAACTTTGATTTAAATCATCACTATTAATTTATTTGTCTTGTAAGATGATATACATAAACCATAAAGGCAATTATATATATAATTATATAGTAATAATAAATATATGCATATATATATATTTATACACACACATATATACACACATACACAAATGCACATACATATTGATACATTTATATGCATACATATATACACATATATAAACATACATATATATAAACATATATATATATATATATATATATACATACGTATATACACACATATACATGCATATATACACATACATGCATATATACACATACATATATATTTATATATATTATCATTTTCCAACGATCAATAGATTTACGATCAGCTCCTGTGGATTGGAGGATAGCTAATGCTATCCCACTTTTCAAGAAAGGAGCGTGAGAGAAAACGGAAAATTACAGACCAGTTAGCCCGACTTTGGTGGTGTGAAAGATGCTGGAGTCAATTATTAAAGATGCAATAATGGGGCATTTGGATAGCAGTAAAAGGATCTGTCCAAGTCAACATGGATTTATGAAAGGAAAATCATGTTTGACTAATCTTCTGGATTTTTTTGCCACAAGGCTTGGTGTTGGGGCTGCAACTGTTTACCATATATATTAATGATTTTGAAAAGGGAATTAGGAGCAAAACTAATGCATACATACCTACATATGTACCCATGCGCTGCTGTGACCCGAGCCCCGGAGATTCGGAGGCTCCAACCGCAGGCCTGGCAGACAGTAATATCGGAGCCTGCGGGTCCCTGCTGGGAGACCGCTTTTCGGGGCTTCCGCAACGGCAAATTATTCCGCCCGAGTAGCGGGGGTCGAGGATGACCTGGAGCGGGGCCTTACATCATCGCCCGGCGTGGCTTAAATGGCTGCGGCACTTTTCTAGCGCACGCCGGGGGCTCCAACAACCTCTATGAGGTTCAAGTGACAAATAAATTGTATTGTGTATTGTGTATATTTAAATTAATCTGGCAAGTTGGTCAAATAACATGGGCACCTTCTTGCTTTTTTTGCGACATGGATTTTTTAAAATGTGAATGTCTCATATCAACACATTTGTGGGTCAACAGTATTTTGTATCAACCCCCACAATTTCAAATAATTCTCAATTGAACTTCTTAAACAGGAAAACAATTTTTATTTACATCATTTTGTGCACGACATATACAGGCTTGCAGAATTTGCAGAATTTAGAATATCAGATAATCAATAAAAGTGATGTCACATTCTACACATTTCAAACAAAGGACAAAATTTGCAGCTTATACACAATCAATAGACTAAGTGGGACCCGTTGGGATAAGATTTACACAATTCACATTATTCTGTGCGCGAGTTATACAGGGTTGCAGTTCAGCATATCAGCTAACCAGTGAAAGTGATGTACAATTTAACGTATGTAACACAATGATAGCCCCACCCCTGCTTCACCAAACAGCAAAATGTCCAACATAGATACAATAATAAATAAATCGCCATTCGCATTATATTTGTGCAGTTAGCAAATCACAATTTCACACAATGTACATAAGAGGGCAGTTATTTCACAAATACTCCGCAGTTCGGTGTAGATCATGTCCAATGTCGACATCTGAAATTACAGAAAATATCTGCAGTCAATATGCTCTTATTCTGCATTAAATAACAGAGATGTAGAAAGAAAATGCTCTTGAGAAGATTTCTACAAGGATGTTGCCATGAGGACTCAACTATCTGAGCTCAATGAACTAACCAGAAGTAATAAATGTTTTCTTACCTTTCCTCCTTAATGGGGAACCTGAAGAAAGACAAGTCGTATTGCCCACATTGCCGATTGCCGATTGTTTTTTGCAGGAGTGGTCCATCTTGAGCACATGGTATTGGTGGTAGGGTGATCACATGGATAGAAAATTGATTGGTAGACAGGAAGCAAAGAGTAGGAGTGAACGGGTCCTTTTCAGAATGGCAGGCAGTGTCGAGTGGAGTGCCGTAAGGTTTGTTATTGGGGCCGCAACTGTTTACCATATATATTAATGATTTGGAAGAGTGAATTAGGAGCAACACTCGCAAGTTTGCAAATGACACAAAGCTGGGTGGCAGTGTGAACTGTGAAGAGGATGTTAGGAGGTTGCAGGGTGACCTGGACAGGTTGAGTGAGTGGGAAGATGCATGGCATGTGCAGTATACTATAGATAAATGTGAGGTTATCCACTTTGAAGGCAAAAACAAGGGGGCTGATTATTATCTCAATAGATTTAGGTTAGGTAAGGGGGATGTGCAGCGAGACCTGGGCGTCCTTGTACACCGGCCACTGAAAGTTGGCTTAGAGGTACAGCAGGCAGTAAAGAAAGCTATGGAATGTTGGCCTTCATAACAAGAGGATTTCAGTATAGAGTGAAGAGGTTCTTCTGCAGCGTAGGTTTACGAGATTGATCCCTGGGTTGGTGGGACTGTATATGAGTAAAGATTGAAAAGACTAGGCTTGTATTCACTGGAGTTTAGAAGGATGAGGGGGAATCTTATAGAAACATATTAAATTATTAAAGGACTGGGCAAGCTAGATGCAGGAGAAATGTTCCCAATGTTGGGTGAGTCCAGAACCAGGGGCCAGTCTTAGAATAAAGGGCAGGTAATTTAAGACTAAGGTGAGAAGAAACTTTTTCACCCAGAGAAATGTGTGAATTTATGGAATTCCCTGCCACAGAGGGCAGTGGAAGCCTAGTCACTGGATGGATTTAAGAGAGAGTTAGATAGAGCTCTAGCGGCTAGTGAAGTCAAGGAATATGGGGAGAAGGCAGGCACGGGTTATTGATAGGGGACGATCACCCACGATCACAATGAATGGCGGTGCTAGCTTGAAGGGCCAAATTGACTCCTCCTGCATCTATTTTCTATGTTTGTTTGCTCCACTATAGGATCTGTGCAGAGGCCGAAGGGAAGATCCTATCTTTGGGCAGAAGCAAGATACTCCCACAGAGTATCCATTCCTGCCCATTAGGTTCCCATTGTGATGAAGAACACGCAGGCATGAAAAGTGGAAAAATGATTTATTAAAGTTTAACATCTCTTAAAATATAACAACATTTTAAATGTCAAAGATGAGTATAATTCTTTCTTGCTGTGCCTCTTGTTGCTGCTCACTGCATCTTTATGTCTCTTTGTTGTTGATAAAAAAAAGAGACAATTTCAATAGACAGAGATTCAGCGGTCAGACTTTAACAAAGAAAATCTGATAATTTATATCAGGTCATCATTCAATGAAGCACACTTTTATAAAAGCACGCATATATACAAACACACAGACTCACACACATCTATACACACACACACACACACGCACACACAGACTCGCACACACACAGACTCACTCAAATGTTTAAAGCCTCCTGTAGAGGCTCCTGCTGTTGAAGCAAATACGTGCTTTAAATAACGTCCAACAATAACACTCACCATTGACAGAGTAGTCAGCTCTCTTGAATTATTCAGCGGTGTCTTCACTCGGTGCCTTCTGCAGTCAGCGCCATCTTGCCACGAACCTGAAAGTACCCACTCAGCACCACATTGCCGCTTTATCCATCCGCATACTGCATACTGTTGCGACGATTTTAAGAGCCAAGCCAATCAGTCCAACACTTTGCAAGCAGCCAACACATTTTCAGAAGAGTCTTTAAAAGCCAAGACAATTTGGCAAACACTTTGCAAGTAGCCAACACATTTTCTGAAGAGTCTTTAAAAGCCAAGACAATTTGGCAAACACTTTGCAACCACATCAAGGGGGCTTGCCGTGGAGTAATATAGTAATATAGATAAATAAATCGTCATTGGCACGATTTTGTATGGGTAACAATCAAAACTACGTAGATAAACAACCTGTGCGGACCAACTGGCTGGAGTTTTTACGGACATTTGCAATCTCTCACTTCCGAGGTCTGAGGTTCCCACCTGCTTCAAAAGGGCATCAAAAACCTAGACCCACTGCAGTTCGCTTACTGCCACAACAGATCAACGGTGGACGCAATCTCGCTGGCCCTCCACTGTGCTCTGGACCACTTGGACAACAAAAACTAATATGTCAGGCTCTTATTCATTGAGTACATCTCGGCATTTAATACATACATCCCCTCCAAGCTGGTTACCAAACTCGCGGAAGTGGGTTTCTGCGCATCCCTCTGCAATAGGATCCTCAACTTCCTCATTCTCAGACCACAGTCTGTTCGTATTGGTGGAAATGTGTTAAGACTCGATAACTATCAGCACGGGAGCACCTCAAGGCTGCGAGCTCAGCCCCCTGCTGCACTCACTCTATATTGATGACTGCATAGCCAGTCATAATCCGAACTCCATCATCAAGTTCGCTGATGACACCACTGTTGTGGGACGTATCACTGATGGGGATGAGTCAGAGTATAGAAGAGAGATCGAGCAACTGTCCATATGGTGCCAGCACAATAACCTGGCCCTCAACACCAGCAAACCCACGGAAATAATTGTGGACTTTGGAAGGAGTAGGATGGTGACCCACAGTCCCGTTTATATCAACGGGTGGATGGTTGAAAGGGTCAAGAGCTTCAAATTCCTGTGTGTGCACATCTATGAAGATCTTTCCTGGTCCGAGAACACTGGTGCAATTATTAAGAAAGCACATCAGCGCCTCTACCGTAGAAGATTACGGAGAGTCGGTTTGTCAATGAGGACTCTCTCTAACTTCTACAGGTGCACAGTAGAGAGCATGCTGACCGGTTGCATCGTGGCCTGGTTACGCAACTTGAGCACCCATAGAGTAAGACTACAAAAAGTAGTAAACACTGCCCAGTCCATCATCGGCTCTGAACTCCCTTTCATCGAGGGGATTTATCGCAGTCTCTGCCTGAAAAAGGCTGGCAGTATCATCAAGGACCCACACCATCCTGGCCACACACTCATCTCCCTGCTACCTTCAGGTAGAAGGTACAGGAGCCTGAAGACTGCAACAACCAGGTTCAGTGATAGCAACTTCCTCACAGCCATCAAGCTATTAAACTTGGCTCTGACAAAACTCTGAACATTAATAGCCCAGTATCTGTTATTTGCACTTTATCAGTTTATTTATTCATGTGTGTATATATTTATATAATGGTGTATGGACACACAGATCTGTTTTGTATTCAATGCCTACTATGTTCTCTTGTGCTGAAGCAAAGCCAATAATTTCATTGTACCAAGAGTGACCATAATATGGTTGAGTTCTTCATTAGGCAGGCAGTGACTAGTGGGGTACCGCAAGGCTCAGTACTGGGACCCAAGCTATTTACAATATATATTAATGATCTGGATGAGGGAATTGAAGGCAATATCTCCAAGTTTGCGGATGACACTAAGCTGGGGGGCAGTGTTAGCTGTGAGGAGGATGCTAGGAGACTGCAAGGTGACTTGGATAGGCTGGGTGAGTGGGCTAATGTTTGGCAGATGCAGTATAATGTGGATAAATGTGAGGTTATCCATTTTGGTGGCAAAAACAGGAAAGCAGACTATTATCTAAATGGCGGCCGACTAGGAAAAGGGGAGATGCAGCGAGACCTGGGTGTCATGGTACACCAGGCATTGAAAGTAGGCATGCAGGTGCAGCAGGCAGTGAAGAAAGCGAATGGTATGTTAGCTTTCATAGCGAAAGGATTTGAGTATAGGAGCAGGGAGGTTCTACTGCAGTTGTACAGGGTCTTGGTGAGACCACACCTGGAGTATTGCGTACAGTTTTGGTCTCCAAATCTGAGGAAGGACATTATTGCCATAGAGGGAGTGCAGAGAAGGTTCACCAGACTGATTCCTGGGGATGTCAGGACTGTCTTATGAAGAAAGACTGGATAGACTTGGTTTATACTCTCTAGAATTTAGGAGATTGAGAGGGGATCTTATAGAAACTTACAAAATTCTTAAGGGGTTGGACAGGCTAGATGCAGGAAGATTGCTCCCGATGTTGGGGAAGTCCAGGACAAGGGGTCACAGCTTAAGGATAAGGGGGAAATCCTTTAAAACCGAGATGAGAAGAACCTTTTTCACATAGAGAGTGGTGAATCTCTGGAACTCTCTGCCGCAGAGGGTAGTCGAGGCCAGTTCATTGGCTATATTTAAGAGGGAGTTAGATGTGGCCCTTGTGGCTAAGGGGATCAGAGGGTATGGAGAGAAGGCAGGTACGGGATACTGAGTTGGATGATCAGCCATGATCATATTGAATGGCGTTGCAGGCTCGAAGGGCCGAATGGCCTCTACTCCAGCACCTATTGTCTATGTTTCTATGTTTCTATATTTTCCAACGATCAATAGATTTACGATCAGTTCCTGTGGATTGGAGGATAGCTAATGCTATCCCACTTTTCAAGAAAGGAGCGAGAGAGAAAACGGGGAATTACAGACCAGTTAGCCTGACTTTGGTGGTGTGAAAGATGCTGGAGTCAATTATTAAAGATGTAATAATGGGGCATTTGGATAGCAGTAAAAGGATTAGTCCAAGTCAACATGGATTTATGATTTTACAATGCATTTAAGCCTCTCCCATTTTTATGAGATGAATTCCTGGAATATGTAAGAAGTTTATTGTAACCTAGTGCTACTTGCCTGAACAATGGATGATATATCACTTAAATGCAATTGTTTTCAGTTGTGTGGAGAGACCTGTATATTGAAAATGCGTTTTGGCTCTAATATGTCAATTTACCTTAAATGTAGAAGAGCTTATTAAAATCTTCTTACAAAGACCATTAAGTATTTTCTATCTATCCTCTTTTGGACCCAAGGCATAGCAGAGCTGCCAACTCTCACGAAGAGGTAAGGGAGGGAGAGATGGAAGGGAGGGAGAGAGGGAAGGGAGGGAGATCGCGAAGAGAGGGGAGAGAGAGAGAGAGAGAGAGAGAGAGAGAGAGAGAGAGAGAGAGATCGAGAGAGAGAGAGAGACAGAGAGATAGAGAGAGAGAGAGAGATCGAGAGAGAGAGAGGAGAAGGGGGGAGGGAGAAGGGGGGAGAGGGGGGGGGGGAGAGGGGGAAAGGGGGGGGGGGAGGGGAGAAGGGGACAAGGGATAAGGGGGAGAGCAGGAGGGAAAGGGGGAGAGGGAGAGTGGAACGATAGCACATTATAACGCGCAGCCGTCCCATTCCGACCAAAGATTATAGAGCAGAGCTCCACTAGTATCTTTGATTGCGGCCGCCGCCACCGAACCCCCCGACCCACCATTGCACCCAAAGATGATAGAGCAGAGTTATATAATATTTGATTGCACCCTTCTTCACAGCGGGCTTGTGATCTTTGCTTGTGATGTCTTGTACGTATGTGAGTGTTGTTTGCTATGTCCCTATGTTCGAGGAATATAATGGGTAACAGCCGCCCATTCTCGGACTTGAATCTGAGCTCGAAAAATCTCCTGGTCACTGGACCTAATGTGTCCGCGGGCCATATTGTGGAGACTAATCCCATACAAAACAAAACCAAAAACGTACAGAAGTGTTAAAATTGTCTTTATTATTGTGGTGAGTAAAGAACTATTAAAAATAAGTCTAATAACTTTCTAATGTACCGACAAACCAAGTTTCCCAATGGCCGTTGATGGGAGAACAGAAAATAACATTTTCACGACAGAATATCGACTGAAAATAATAAAAATATTTTCTCACCTTTCTTTTTTATTGGGGAACCTAAAGAATGACAGGTCGGGTCGTTTAGATTTACGATTAGAACAATTGATAGCAGAGCAGTGAGATGAAGATTTAGATAAGGGCGCCATTACAGCCCAATAAATGCTTAACAATATGGCGTCGACGGTCACACACGTCATACTACGCGTTTTTTTGGTCGAGCCACAATCAATACCCCGTTCCTGCCTTCTCCCCATAACCCTTGATTCCGCTAGACCCTCTTAGGTCTCCGATGCAACGAGGGGACGTTGTCACGAATTATGGGACCAGTCATGTAAAGTTGAGGTACTTATCTCGTCCAGGTATTAGTATTGGTTCCAGGATACAGTATTGGGTATCTTTTCTTCCTTCGCAAAGCGCAGAGAATCACTGAGACACTGAGATTCATCGGAGACTCTGTGAATACCGGGAAATTAGGTTTTGGTGATCTTAATCTTTACATGACCAGTCGGTCCATCCTTTCATCATATGACAGTCCCGCAATCCAGGGAATTAACCTTGTGAACCTCCGCTGCATTCCCTCAACAGCAAGAATATCCTTCCTCAAATTAGGAAGGCCAAAACTGCACACAATACTCCAGGATTCGAACCCACGCCTCCAATGGATTGCAACGTGAAAGCAGTGCCTTGGACCGCTCTGCCATCCTGACGACAGGCGGTTATTGATACATGCGGTTAGTTTACTTGGCCTTAGAAATCAGTGAAAAAGATTACAGCCCACTCTTGTTGTCCATGCCTCAGGCTCTCACTCGTTGTATGCCCATTGTGGCACTGTTTCCCGACGACGCCCTTTCCCAATTAAAACCTTCAGGTACCTGAAACATCTTCTTTGGGTTGCACAGTGTTTACATCTGTTTGAAGAAACGCCAGATAGCATGGAGTAACTAATGTGACAATTATGCCCCCAGCCGTGATATCATACTCATGCTTCACCTCTCAATCGGATCGTATTTGATCTACTCCAGGTCTTAACACCTCCTCCTTTGGAAATTTTCTTGCTACGTAAATCCCGGTCTTTCAAAATATATCGCCCACTAAATGTAACAAACATAAATCTTGGCAGTGGAAACTCTCAGTGATTCGCTGCGCTTTGCGAAGACATTTATGCGTCTGAGAAGAAAAGATACCCAATACTGTATCCTGGAACCAATACTAATACCTGGACGAGATAAGTACCTCAACTTTACATGACTGGTCCCATAATTCGCGACAACGCCCCCTCGTTGCAAACGCGCTCAGCGTGAACACATCTTGGCATCTACCTTGTTATACCCCTTTGGATCATATATATTTATTAAATTTCCTATATCCCCCCTAAATTCTACAGGATAGGGACCAAACTTTTTTAGGCTATTATGATAGGCGACAAGAACTGAACGCAAAGGAGGAATGGAGAGAAAGAAGCAGTCCGGATCTTCACCTCATCATTTATGGAGACTTTATGGAGATTCTTGTGCTCACCTTCTGCTTTCAGGAAACATAAATGAGACTGATAAATAGCAAGGTACACAAAAATGCTAGAGAAACTCAGCGGTTGCAGCAGCATCTTCAGACTAAATGGCTTACTAAATGGCTTGATAAGAGAAGCTCAGATTTCGAAATCATTTAATCTAAAACACTCACGATTCACGACGAGGATGGGATTCGAACCCACGCATGCAAAGCACAATGGATTAGCAGTCCATCGCCTTAACCACTCGGCCACCTCGTCTCCTTTTCTGGAGGGTTAGAACTGTTTTCCATCTCTGATAGTCTGCTTTCAATGTAAAGATTCGCATGCATTTAATGTAATTGAATTGATTGATCCTGTACCTCACGGCGTTTTAACCGTCAGTATGCAGAATCGGAGACTGTGAATACCGGGAAATGAGGTTTTGGTGCCAGTGATCTTAGGTCTCTGCATGCTGACGATTAAAACGTCATGTGCATCTATAGGATCAATCAATTCAATCACATCAAATGCATGCGAATCTTTACATTGAATCATATTTTTAATATTTACTGCCCAATTATAATACATAAAATTAGGGAGCGCTAAACCCCCCACTCTTTTCGTTTATTGAGGTGTGCTATTTGTATTCTATGGGATTTATAATCCCATATAAAATTTGTAATGTCTGAGTCCAATTTTTTGAAAAACTTTTTTGGGAGATATATAGGTATTGATTGAAATAGGTATAGGATTTGTGGTAAGAAAATCATTTTAATAGCATTTATTCTGCCTATTAAGGATATCGGAAGTGTTTTCCAGAATTTAATCAGATTATTCAATTTCTTGAGTAAGGGATTATAATTGGCTTTAAACATATCCTGGTAATTTCTAATAATTTCAATTCCCAAATATTTGAATTTTTCTGTAGCTATTTTAAAGGGAAATTTCCGGAGATGTGTTGAGTCTTTTGGTTTTATCGACATTGTTAAGCGTTGATAAATCAATAATAATACGGCAACCCCCATCTTTCTTATTTCTAATAAATATGTTTGAGACAAATTCCTGTTGTTCAGGTTTGGTTTGTTCAATTACCCCTTTAGTGAATAATCTTTGTAGTTCTATGTGAGCTTTAGCTTGTTCCAATTTAGTAAGCATGTATATTCTGTCCGGTGTATGTTGTACTGGAGGGTTTTGTTTGTGTAGAAACTCTATCAGATATGCCTTAATACTGCTAAGGATATATCTGTCCATAGTTATATTACACCATGCTTCCAAATGAAGTTGCAATGTCCCTCCAACTTCCGTGTTCCCTATTAATTCTGGAGCCCCAGATTCACCTACCTCCATGATTATCGGTGGTAACTGAGTTATTTTCTTGGTTTCATCCGTGGTTGTGGAGGGCCGGATCTTCACCCCATCTTTATGGAGACTTATTCTTGTGCTCACCTTCTGCTTTCAGGAAACATAAATGAGACTGATAAATGGTGATAAGAGAAGCTCAGATTTCGAAAGGATTTAATCAAACCCACCCAAGTCTGCCAAATGTCACAATTTACGACGAGGGTGGGATTCGAACCCACGCATGCAAAGCACAATGGATTAGCAGTCCATCGCCTTAACCACTCGGCCACCTCGTCTGCTTTTCTGGAGGGTTAGGTCTGTTTTCCATCTCTGATAGTTTGCTTTCATGTTTTGCACTTTTACTTTTGTGGGCTCTCTTCGCTTTCCAATGGCAGATTTTGGAAAAACCTAATACGCTTCCAATTTCCAGGCTTATTGTTATGTTTTGGGAACACAGTGAAGCTTTTGAATCCACACTGTCTGTCGTACAATATAACGTCCAGTGTATTCCGATCAAAGATAGCTCGAATATCTCCGATGAGGTAGATGGAAAGCCAGGACCTCTCCATAGACGGTGAGAGGATGGTTCAGTTGCCTTATAACAGCTCTGATATATCATCTACCCATTGCTTGTTGAAGTCATTTCTAACTTCACACCTAAACGTCTGTCGCGGTGAGTTTATTGAAGCACAACGGTGGACTCGGCACACAATGAATAAATTCTGTAGTACATGAAACATCTTAAATGAATCTAATTTAATTCCTAACAACACAGCATGTATGATAATTGATGTCCCTAATTTCAGGTAACCCTTTCATTCTCCCGCACTCCCCGTCGCTCCCCCACACCAGTCGTTTTGCTAGTTTCACTGTTCCTATCCCTTCGTTTTCACCCCCTCCTCATTCAACAATGGAACATTGTGGGCTCTTTGGTCATCAGAGTAATCTCTGCTTTGTCCCGAACCTTTTCAAAACCTCTCGTTACTCACTTTTCTGAATCTCAGTTTGAAGAACGGTCTCGATCCGAAACGTCGCCTATTCCTTTTCTTCAGAGATGCTGCCTGGGCCGCTGAGTTACTCCAGCATTTTGTATCTCTCTTCGGTGTAAACCGGCATCTGCAGTTCCATCCTACACACAATAATTGCTGTCATCTCTCTCAGCACCACTGATGTTTACACAGAGAGTGGCCCATTCCTCCTTCGCGTTCAGTTCTTGTCGCCTATCACAAGAGCCTAAACATATTTGGTCCATATCCTATAGAATTTAGGGGGAATAAAAGAGAACTTACATATATGATCCAAAGGCGTACAACAAGGTAGATGCCAAGGTTACACAAAAAAGCTGGAGAAACTCAGCGGGTGCAGCAGCATCTATGGAGCGAAGGAGATAGGCAACGTTTCGGGCCGAAACCCTTCTTCAGACTGGTAGATGCCAAGATGTGTTCACGCCGAGCGCGTGAACGAGGGGACATTACCTCAAATTACGGGATCAGTCGTGTAAAATTGAGGTACTTATCTCGTCCAGGTATTAGTATTGGTTCCAGGATACAGTATGTGATATCTTTTCTTCTCAGACGCATAAATGTCTTCGCAAAGCGCAGCGAATCACTGAGAGTTTCCACTGACGAGATTTATGTTTGTTACATTTAGTGGGCGATATATTTTGAAAGACCAGGATTTGCGTAGCAAGAAAATTTCCAAAGGAGAAGGTCTTAAGACCTGGAGTAGATCAAATACGATCCGATTGAGAGGTGAAGCATGAGTATGATATCACGGCTGGGGGCATAATTGTCACGTTAGTTACTTCGTCCGAGCTGACGTTTCTTCAAATAGATGCAAACAATGTGTGATCTAAACCAAATGTTTCAGGTACCTGAAGGTTTTGTTTGGGAAAGGACGTCGTCTGGAAACAGAGCCACAATGCATAGATGGGCATACAACGAGTGAGAGCCTGAGGCATGGACAACAAGAGTGGGCTGTAATCCTTTTCACTGATTTCTATGGCCAAATAAACTGTCTATTAACCATATGTAGATGGCAGAGCGGTCTAAGGCACTGCTTTCAGGTCGCAGTCCCCACTGAGGCGTGGGTTCGAATCCTGGAATAATGTGTGCAGTTTTGGCCTCCTAAATATATCCTTCAAGCTATCCTGAACCTACATTCCCTCAATAGCAAGAAGGATATTCTTGTTATTGAGGGACAATATTGAGAGACCTACACTGCATTCCCTCAATAGCAAGAATATCCTTCCCCAAATTAGGAGTTTTGGCCTAATTCGGGGAAGGATATTCTTGCTATTGAGGGAATGCAGTGTAGGTTCAGGATATTCTTGCTATTGAGGGAATGCAGTGTAGGTTCGCGAGGTTAATTCCCGGGATTGCGGGACTGTCATGTGATGAAAGAATGGAGCGACTGAACTTGTACTCACTGGAATTAAGATCACCAAAACCTAATTTCCCGGTATTCACAGAGTCTCCGATGAAGGGAATTCTCCCTGTGTAGCGCCTCTCACTGCCTCGCCATCAATCCATCTAGTCAAGTCAAGTTTATTTGTAACATACACATACAAGATGTGCAGTGAAATGAAACTGGCAATGCCTGTGGATTGTGCAAAAACAACATAACAGAATAGAACAGAACCGGAAACATTTTTAGATTTTTTTAAAAGACACAACACAACAGTGAATTAGTAAATTGGTTCCTGGTGAGATCAGAGTTTACAGTCCTGATGGCAGCGTGTGTTCTCCATGTCAGATCCTCTGTGATGTGGACTCCCAGGTATTCAAAGCTGCTCACCCTATCCACAGTTGTCCCATTTATCACCAGTGGTGTGTATGTCCTCGGATGTTGAGCCCTTCTAAAGTCCACAATCAGCTCTTTTGTTTTTGTGACATTCAAGATCAGGCTGTTGTTCTGACACCAGAGAGCCAGGTCAGCCACCTCCTGCCGGTAGGCAAGGCAAGGCAAGGCAAGGCAAGGCAACTTTATTTATATAGCACATTTCATAAAGGAGGCAGACTCAAAGTGCTTCACATAAAAACATGTCATCCAATAAAATTAAATAATAAAATGAAATAAAATAGAAGAATTAAAATAAAATAAAAGCAAAGTTAAAAATGCATTATAAAAAGTGCAAAAGTTAAAAGTGCAATGTAGATAAGATTTAGCTGAAAGCTACAGTAAACATAAAAGTTTTCAGGGTACACAAAATAGGCGACGTTTCAGCCCGAAACGTCGCCTATTTTCATCGCTCCATAGATGCTGCTGCACCCGCTGAGTTTCTCCAGCAATTTTGTGTACCTTCGATCTTCCAGCATCTGCAGTTCCTTCTTGAACATAAAAGTTTTCAGTCTTGTTTTAAAAGTAGTCAAAGTTGAGGCAAGCCTTAAATCTTCAGGAAGTTTATTCCAGCTATTTGTTGCATAGTAACTAAATCCTGCTTTCCCATGTTTTGTATTTACTCTGGGAATCACTAACAGATTGGTCTCAGAAGATCTTAGCGGTCTAGAAGGCTTAGTGCAAGCATGTCAGTGATATACTTTGGCCCTAAACCATGTAGTGATTTATAGGTGAGCAGCAGGATTTTGAAATGAATTCTCTGACATACAGGGAGCCAATGTAAGGATTTAAGAATTGGTGTAATGTGTTCAAATTTTTTGGTCTTTGTTTGAACTCTAGCAACAGCGTTCTGAACAAGCTGTAGCTGGCTGACAGTATTTTTTGGAAGACCGGCAAGGTGACAGTTACAATAATCTAGCCTACGATATTGAACAATTTTGTTTCTTCGGTATTCACCAAGGAGAAGGATATTGAATTATGTGAGATAAGGGAAACAAGTAGAGTAGCCATGGATACTATGAGATTCAAAGAAAAAGAAGTACTGACACTTTTGAAAATATAAAAGTGGATAAATCTCCAGGTCCGGATAGGATAATCCCTAGGACATTGAGGGAAGTTAGTGTAGAAATAGCAGGGGCTATTAGATTTACTAGAATGTTGCCTGGGTTTCAGCAACTAAGTTACAGAGAAAGGTTGAACAAGTTAGGGCTTTATTCTTTGGAGCGCAGAAGGTTAAGGGGGGACTTGATAGAGGTTTTTAAAATGATGAGAGGGATAGACAGAGTTGACGTGGAAAAGCTTTTCCCACTGAGAGTAGGGAAGATTCAAACAAGGGGACATGACTTGAAAATTAAGGGACTGAAGTTTAGGGGTAACATGAGGGGGAACTTCTTTACTCAGAGAGTGGTGGCTGTGTGGAATGAGCTTCCAGTGAAGGTGGTGGAGGCAGGTTCATTTTTATCATTTAAAAATAAATTGGATAGTTATATGGATGGGAAGGGAATGGAGGGTTATGGTCTGAGCGCAGGTATATGGGACTAGGGGAGATTATGTGTTCGGCACGGACTAGAAGGGTCGAGATGGCCTGTTTCCGTGCTGTAATTGTTACATGGTTATATGGTTATATGGTTGTGACAGAAATATTTCAAATGTCATTAGAAACGGGAATAGTGCCCGAGGATTGGCGTACTGCGCATGTTGTTCCATTGTTTAAAAAGGGTTCTAAGAGTAAACCTAGCAATTATAGACCTGTTAGTTTGACTTCAGTGGTGGGCAAATTAATGGAAAATATACTTGGAGATAATATATATAAGCATCTGGATAAACAGGATCTGATTAGGAACAGTCAACATGGATTTGTGCCTGGAAGGTCATGTTTGACTAATCTTCTTGAATTTTTTGAAGAGGTTACTAGGGAAATTGATGAGGGTAAAGCAGTGGATGTTGTATATATGGACTTTAGTAAGGCCTTTGACAAGGTTCCTCGTGGAAGGTTGGTTAAGAAGGTTCAATTGTTGGGTATAAATGCAGTAGTAGCAAGATGGATTCAACAGTGGCTGAATGGGAGATGCCAGAGAGTAATGGTGGATGGCTGTTTGTCAGGTTGGAGGCAGGTGACTAGTGGGGTGCCTCAGGGATCAGTGTTGGGTCCACTGTTGTTTGTCACGTCCATCAATGATCTGAATGAAGGTGTGGTAAATTGGATTAGTAAGTATGCAGATGATACTAAGATAGGTGGTGTTGTGGATAATCAAGTAGATTTTCAAAGTCTGCAGAGAGATTTAGGCCATTTGGAAGAATGGGCTGAAAGATGGCAGATGGAGTTTAATGCTGATAAGTGTGAGGTGCTACATCTTGGCAGGACAAATCAAAATAGGACGTACATGGTAAATGGTAGCAAATTGAGGAATGCAGTTGAACAGAGGGACCTAGGAATAACTGTGCATAGTTCATTGAAGGTGGAATCTCATGTAGATAGGGTGGTAAACAAAGCTTTTGGTATGCTAGCCTTTATAAATCAGAGCATTGAGTATAGAAGTTGGGATGTAATGTTAAAATTGTACAAGGCATTGGTGAGACCAATTCTGGAGTATGGTGTACAATTTTGGTCGCCCAATTATAGGAAGGATGTCAACAAAATAGAGAGAGTACAGAGGAGATTTACTAGAATATTGCCTGGGTTTCAGCAACTAAGTTACAGAGAAATGTTGAATAAGTTAGGTCTTTATTCTCTGGAGCGCAGAAGGTTAAGGGGGGACTTGATAGAGGTCTTTAAAATGATGAGAGGGATAGACAGAGTTGACGTGGACAAGCTTTTCCCATTGAGAGTAGGGAAGATTATCACAAAGGGTCTCAATGTTTCTGATATTTTCGTCCAGGGTGATAAGTCCAGGGTGTGCCCCTTACAATGAGTAGCCTCTTTCACATGTTGAGATAGTTCAAATGTGTCTAAAATAGTAAAACATTATTTTGCACCCTTGTCATTCAAATCATCTGTATGACATTTAAAATCACTAGTTATAACTAGACAGTCAAAGTCAGTGGAGATGCTAGGCAATAATTCTGTAAAGTCATTGAAAAAATTTGCATAATATTTAGGTGGCCTGTAAATAATTAATAGGAGAACTCTGGGGGAACATTTCAATACAGCACAAAGGTATTCGAATGATGGAAAATCACCAAGTGACATCTGTTTCCCCTGAAATACATTTTAAAATATAGCAGCAACCCCTCCACCTCTTTTTCCAGATCTACATACATCAATAAAGTTATAGTTGGGAGGAGCTGTCTCGATCAGAATAAGCCTTCTCATCGTTATCGGAGATGAGGCCCACCACCACTCATCAGCAAACTTGATGATGGAGTTGGAGCTGAACCTGGTCACACAGTCATGTGTATACAGGGAGTACAGTAGGGAGCTAAGGACGCGACCGTGGGGGGGATCTTGTGTTCTGGGTGAGGGGTTTGGAGGTATGTCTCCCCCTCTTGACCATCTGGGGCCTGGCGGTGAGAATGTCCAGGACCCAGGCACACAGGGGAGTGTTCAGCGCCAATTCCAGCAGCTTCTCAGGAAGTCTGGAGGGGACAATGGTATTGAACATCATCTCTCCCTCTGTCATCAGCACCAGTTTTAAAGCTTTAGATGCTTCGTAATTTCCTCGCACATCTCGGGACAGGCCCTCGTCATTAGATTCAAATAAATATAGAAACGTTCACCACAGATACGGGCCCTCATGGCCCACCATGTCCATGTCGATTTACCCGTCTTGGTCCGTACCCTTCCATTCTTTTCCAGAGAGTCGAGTCAAGAGTGTTTAATTGTGATATGTAACCACAATGACACAGCAAAATGCTTTCTTGCAGTGGTATAATAAACCTGAAAAGACAATAGATAGCATTAAAAAATAACAAATAAAGTTGTTTACTCCGCAGTATAACTGTCGGCTAATTCTGCTGTAAAGTCAGAGAACTGGTGGGCAGTTTACTGCCGGCATCTCTCCGTGATATCATGCTATAAAGTCTCTTGAAGCAAACGTACGAGGTCTGTTGATTTTCATTTTCCTTTAATTTCCCTCTACATTAATTTCTTCCATAGCTTTCTTTCTGCATCTAGCATGTCCAGTCTTTTTATAATTTTACATGTTTCTATAAATGAGATGCCCACTCATCCTTCTAAATTCCAGTGAATACAAGCCCAGTTTGTCCAATTTTTCCTCATATGACAGTCCTGCCATCCCGGGGATTAACCTCGTGAACTTACGCTGCATTGCCTCAATAGCAAGGATGTCCTTCCTCAAATTAGGAGACCAAAACTGCACACAACACTCCAGATGCGTACTCACCAGGGCCCTGTACAACTGCAGAAGGATCTTTACTCTTATACTCAAATCCTCGTGTTATGAAGTCCAACATGCCATAAGCTTTTTCACTGCCTGCTATACCTGCATGTTTACTTTCAGTGACTGGTGTACAAGGCCACCCAGGTCTCATTGCACTTTAATTTTTACTAATCTGACTCCATTGAGATTAAAAAATCTGCCTCTTGATTCTTGCCGCTAAAGTGGATAACCTCACATTTATCTACATTATACTGCATCTGCCATGCATCTGCCCACTCACTCAACCTGTCCAAGTCACCCTACAATCTCCCAAGCATCCTCTTCGCATTTCACACCGCCACCCAGCTTTGCATCATCTGCAAATTTGCTAGTGTTACTTTTAGTTCCATCATCAAACTCATTAATATACGTTGTAAATAGTTGCGGCCCCAGGCATAAGTGCTTTCAGGCACTCCACTCGCCACTGCCTGCCATTCTGATGGGGACCCATTTATTCCAACTATTTGTTTCCTGTCTGCCAACCAATTCTCTATGCATATCAATACCCTACCCCCAATACCATGTGCTCTAATTTTGTCCACTAATCTCCTGTGGTGGACCTTATCCTGAAAGTCCAAATACACTATATGCACTGGCTTTCCTTCATTCATTTTTCTTGTCACATGTTCAAAAATGTCCAGATGATTAGTCAAGCAGGATTTCCCCTTCATAAATCCATGCTGACTTGGATCAATCTGTCTACTGCTATCCAAATGCGCCGTTATTACTTCTGTTATAATTGTCTCCAACATCTTCTCCACCACCGATGTCAGGCTAACTGGTCTATAATTCTGAAGAAGGGTTTCAGCCCGAAACATTGCCTATTTCCTTCGCTCCATAGATGTTGCTGCACCCGCTGAGTTTCTCAAGCATTTTTGTCTACCTTTGATTTTCCAGCATCTGCAGCTCCTTCCTGAACATGGGCTGTGATTCCCCGTTTTCTCTCTCGTTCCTTTCTTGAAAGGTGGGATAACATTAGCTACCCTCGGGTTCGCTTAGTAAATCTGGTTCATTGGACAAGACTAAATACAGAATTACCTTCTCTCTGGTAGGCTCCAGTACAAACTGCTCTAAGAATCCACCTCATATGCACTCTACAAACTCCCTTTCATGGGGTCCAGAACCAACCTGATTTTCCCTGTCCTCCTCCATATTAAAATCTCCCATAACCAGAGTGGCATTACCTTTGTTACATGCCAATATTAACTCCTGCTGCAACTTGCACCCTATCCCCAGGCTAATGTTTGGGGGCCTGTAGATAACTCCCATTAGTGTCTTCTTACAATTCCTCAATTCTATCCATAGCCACTCTACATCGTCAGTCCCAATGTCACCCCTCGCAAGGGACTGAATTTCATCCCTCACCAACAGAGCTACCCCACCTTCCTGCCCACCTGCCTGTCCTTTCTAGAGGACGTATAACCCTGAATATTCAGTTCCCAGTCCCGATCTTCCTGCAGCCATGTCTCTATAATCCACACAATGTCATATCTACCAATCTCTAACTGAGCCTCAAGCTCATCCACTTTACTTCTTATACTCTGCGAATTCATATATATAATACTTTTACTCATACTCACCTATCCTTTCACATCGATTCCTATTTCACTTGGCCATACTCTCCTATCCCTTTGTGAGCCTTCAGTCCCGTTCATTCTGGTGTCTTTCTTAACGTTTCCAATACTCACTTTCCCTTTAACTCCATCCTTGTATTTCCAATTTGTCTCCCCCCCACTATTTAGTTTAAACCCACCCATGCAGCAGTGGCAGGAATGGGTGACGATTCGGGTCGAGACCCACTGACTCCCACAAACTATCTTGACTACACATCTTTCCACCCTGCTTCCTGCAAAGACATGCACTTCCTCCAATCTTATCACTTACTCCCAATTCCACCGTCTATGCGGCATCTGCGCCCAAGATGATGTGTTCCGAGATGTCCTAATTCTTAGGGAACGGGGGTTTCCCTCTTCCAAGATAGATGAAGCCCTCACACGTGTCTCCTCGGTATCTCACATCTGCGCCCTTTCTCTCCCTCCCCCTATTTACAACAGGGACAGTGCTCCCCTGATCCTTACCTTTCACCCCATCAGCCATCGCATATCACACATAATCCTCCGACATGTTCGCCAACCCCAACAGGATCCCACCACAAGTCACATCTTCCCATCTCCACCCGTCTTCACCTTCTGGAGAGACCATTCCCTCCGTAACTTCTACCTCAACTCATCCCTTCCCACCCAAACCACTCTTCCCCTGCAACTGCAGGAGATTGCACACCTGGCCCTGTACCTCCTCCCTCGACTGTGCCCAGGGACCCCGACAGTCCTTTCCGGTTAGGCAGAGGTTCACATGCACTTCCTCCAACCTCATCTTCTGTATCCATTGTTCAAGATATGGACTCTTATACATTGGCGAGACCAAACGTAGACTGGGCGATTGTTTCGATGAACAGCTTCGCTCAGTCCACCTGGAGCTGCCCGATCTCCCGGTTGCAAAATATTTTCATTCCCATTTAATCCACACTGTCCTTTGTACCCTAGGCCTCCTCCATTGTCAGTGAGGCTAAACACAAATTGGGACACACACACGCACATAGGGATAAAACGGGAAGATGGAGGTAGAAAAGGACACAGGGGAACGGTAATTGCTTTTGATCAGCCAGGATACTTGAAGGATCATCACCCAGAGAGATGAAGAAGCAGGCACAATTTTAGGAAGAGACGGATACAGTTCCAAATTGTCACGGGCATTTCCACAACTGGACGCAACTAAACAAATACTGGCTGATAACGACAAAGGCAAACATTGGGAGATGTATCACAGAAGTCAACACAGAACTACAGTAAGGCATATGGAGTAAACGGCAGGAATACCCGCACACACACGTAGATTCATAGACATGTAGATTCATGGGTGCCCAAGAAGAGCAAGGTGATGTGCCTCAATGATTATCGACCAGTGGCACTAACGTCTGTGGTGATGAAGTGCTTTGAGAGGTTATGGCGCAAATCAACGCCTACCTCGACAAGAACCTCGACCCACTGCAGTTCGCTTACCGCCATAACAAATCAACGGTGGATGCGATCTCGCTGGCTCTCCACCCTGCTCTGGACCACTTGGACAACAAGAACTCATATGTCAGGCTGTTATTCATTGACTCCTCGGCATTTAATACAATCATCCACTCCAAGCTGGTTACCAAACTCTCAGATCTGGGTCTCTGCGCATCCCTCTGCAATTGCATCCTCGACTTCACCACCCACAGACCAGAGTCTGTCCGTATTGGTGGAAATGTGTCATCTTCAATAACAATCAGCACGGGAGCACCTCAGGGCTGCGTGCTCAGCCCCCTGCTGTACTCACTGTATACTCATGACTGCGTAGCCGGACATAGTGCGAACTCCATCATCAAGTTCGCCGAAGACACCACTGTTGTGGGTCGAATCACTGATGGGGACGAGTCAGAGTATAGAAGTGAGATCGACCGATTGACCAAATGGTGCCAGCACAATAACCTGGCTCTCAACACCAGCAAAACTAAGGAACTGATTGTGGACTTTGGAAGGGGTAGGATAGGGACCCACAATCCCGTTTATATCAACGGGAAGATAGTGGAAAGGGTCAAGAACTTCAAATTCCTGGGCGTGCATCTTTCCAAAGACCTTTCCTGGTCCCAGCACACTGATGCAATTATAAAGAAAGCACATCAGCACCTCTACTTCCTGAGAAGATTACAGAGAGTCGGCATGTCAAGGAGGGCTCTCTCGAACTTCTACAAGTGCACAGTAGAGAGCATGCTGACTGGTTGCATCGTGGCTTGGTTCGGCAACTTGAGCGTCCAGGAGCGGAAAAGGATGCAGAAAGTTGTGACCACTGCCCAGTCCATCATCGGCTCTGACCTCCCACCATCAAAGGGATCTATCCCAGTCGCTGCCTCAAAAAGGCAGCCAACATCATCAAGGACCCACACCATCCTGGCCACGCATTCATCTCTCCGCTACCACAGGGCAGAAGATACGGGAGCCTGAAATCTGTTAAATCCAGCTTCAGGAATAGCAATTCCCCACAGCCATCAGGCTATTAAACTCACCAACACACAGACTCTGAACTGTAACAGCCTATTGCACTTTATTTGCTTATTTATGTGTATATTGAACTGAACTGTTCTGTATTTTTGCTTACAATATTCTGTTGTGCTGCAGCAAGCAAGAATTTCATTGTCCTATCTGGGACACATGACAATAAACTCTCTTGACTTGACTTGACTTGAGGTAGATGCAGGAGCACTCACAGACAGAGGCAACAAAACACACAGCCTGAGGCCGGAGCAATCTGCAGATGGACCTTGACCCGATAAATTCACCTATTCCTTTTCTCCAGAGATGCTGCTTGACCCACTAAGTTACTCCAGCATTCTGTAGCATTCTATCTATCTTAGGAGCAGTCAAAGACAGAAGCAGGTGGAGTCACGGGCAGGGGCAGAACCACTCACAGATAGAGGCAGTCACTATCACAGAGAGAGGCAGTGATAGTAACAGAGAAAAATCACGATATCCAAGCACAGTGTGAGGGACCCCTACAGATAGTTGCAGGGACACTTGTCGACAAAGGAAGTGACACTCACTGGAAGAGGCATGAATACTCACTGGCAGAAACACAATTAATGAGTCATGATCACTCAAAAATCATACATTCACCGACAAAGGCAAGAAATGATAGTGAGAGGAATGGTCAAAGATCGAGGCAGAAACAGTGACAGATGGAGCGAGGGACACTCACAGACGGAGGAAACAACACTCACAGTGAGAGGCAGGAATACCGACAGATTGAGACAGTGCTACTCGCAGAGAGGTGCAGGGAAGTGGAAGGAAAATTATGCATGGTTTTCAAATTTTTTTACAAATAAAAACCTGAAAAGTACGGCGTGCAAAAGTATTCAGCCCCCTTTACTCTGATACCCCCAAATAAAATCCAGTGCAACCAATTGCCTTCAGATGTCACCTAATTAGTAAATAGAGTCCACTTGTGTGTAATCTAATCTCAGTGTAAATACAGCTGTTCTGTGAAGGCCTCAGAGGTTTGTGAGAGAACATTAGTGAACAAACAGCATCATGAAGCCCAAGGAACACACCAGACAGGTCAGGGATAAAGTTGTGGAGAAGTTTAAAGCAGGGTTAGATTATAAAAAAATATCCCAAGCTTTGAACATCTCACGGAGCACTGTTCAATCCATCATCTGAAAATGGAAAGAGTATGGCACAACTACAAACCTACCAAGACATGGCCGTCCACCTAAACTGACAGGCCAGGCAAGGAGAGCATTGATCAAAGAAGCAGCCAAGAAGCCCATGATAACTCTGGAGGAGATGCAGAGATCCACAGCTCAGGTGGGAGAATCTGTCCACTGGACAACTATTAGTCATGCCCTCCACAAATCGGGCCTTTATGGAAGAGTGGCAAGAAGAAAGCCATTGTTGAAAAAAAGCCATAAGAAGTCCCGTTTGCAGTTTGCCACAAGCCATGTGGGGGACACAGCAAACATGTGGAGGAAGGTGCGCTGGTCAGATGAGACCAAAATTGAAGTTGAAGTTTTTAGCCTAAATGCAAAACGCTATGTGTGGCGGAAAACTAACACTGCACATCACCCTGAACACACCATCCCCACTGTGAAACATGGTGGTGGCAGCATCATGCTGTGGGGATGCATTTCTTCAGCAGGGACAGGGAAGCTGGTCAGAGTTGATGGGAAGATGGATGGAGCCAAATACAGGGCAATCTTGGAAGAAAACCTGTTAGAGTCTGCAAAAGACTTGAGACGGGGCGAGGTTCCTCTTCCAGCAGGACAACGACCCTAAACATACAGCCGGAGCTACAATGGAATGGTGTAGATCAAAGCATATTCATGTGTTATAATGGCCCAGTCAAAGTCCAGACCTAAATCCAATTGAGAATCTCTGGCAAGACTTGAAAATTGCTGTTCACAGACGCTCTCCATCCAATCTGCTGAGCTTGAGCTATTTTGCAAACAAGAATGGGCAAACATTTCAGTCTCTAGATGTGCAAAGCTGGTAGAGACATACCCCAAAAGACTTGCAGCTGTAATTGCAGCGAAAGGTGGTTCTACAAAGTATTGAATACTTTTGCACGCCACACTTTTCAGTTTTTTATTTGTAAACAAATTTGAAAACCATGTATTATTTTCCTTCCACTTCACAATTATGCACCACTTTGTGTTGGTCTATCACATAAAATCCCAATAAAATACATTTACGTTTTTGGTTGTGGCTTAAACAACCACAAACGTAAAAAAACGTGTGGGGGTTGTGGAGGTAGGGAAGGGGTATATGTTGGAGGGGGGGAGGGGTGTGTGTGGTTGGGGGGGAGGGGGTGGTGTGGGGTGATGTGGGGTGAGAGGGGGTGGTGTGTGGGGGGGGGGGGGGGGACTCCGACCGCACTCATCGGCTCCAGGACCCGCGGCTGCACACATCGGCTTCCGGCTCGTCGTGGTGGTCGCCGCCCCCGCTCGCAGAACACAGCCCCCGCTCGCAGAACACAGCCCCCGCTCGCAGAACACAGCCCCCGCTCGCACTGGGCGTCGCTATCCTGGCGAAGAACACACCAATAGCTTTTCGAATATTTCACCGATCGGATCAAAACTTATTGTGCGCTAGGAACAGAGGAGAACGGTGAGTGAGGTGGCTTAAACATCTTAGCGATATAGGGTACCGTTTTGCGCAATTTTAGAAAACTGTACCCATTGAATACAGGTACACGCTCTTGGGAGCAGTCGGTGTGGCTGACACGGGAAGATTGAGCTGTGACTCCAACCCTGGTGCTGAGGCTCAACGTGGAAAAGTGACCTCAGGCAGATCCGGTGTTGGTGGCGGACTCGATTGTCAGAGTTGCGGACAGGAGATTTTGCGGCAACTAGCGAGACTCCAGGATGATGTGCTGCCTCCCTGGTGCCAGGGTCCAGGACGTCTCGGACCGGTTCCACTGCATCCTCAAGATGAGGGGAAGCAGCCGAAGGTTGTTGTGCGTGTTGGCACTAACGATATCGGTAGGAAGAGGAAGGAGGTTTTGCAACACGAGTTTACGGAATTAGGCATTAGACTGAAAAGTTGGACCTGCAGAGTAGTGATCTCAGGATGACAATAGACAATAGACAATGGATTGCTTCCAATACATCGTGCTGGCGAAGATAAGAACAGGAAGAATGTGTGTGGCTGAGGAGTTGGTGCAGAGGGCATGGATTTACAGTTCTGGATCATTGGCATCTCTTCTGTGGCAAGGGTGACCTGTACAAAAGAGACGGGTTGCATCGGGGACCAACATCCTAGCGGGCAGTTTTGCTGATGCTACACGGGACTGTTTGAACTAGACTGGCAGGGGCTGGGATCTCGTACAGGACAGAGGCAGTGAGAGGCTCAAAGTTGCTATGGAGTGTGGTGTGGGGAAGGTTGGTGGACAGAATAGGAAGGTGAAAGACGAAGCGCAAGGAAGGAAGGTTGGTTTAAACTGCACGCATTTAATGCAAGCGGCCTGATGAGGCAGATGAGCTTAGGGCATGGATAAGTACGAGCAACTGGGACGTTGTAGCCATGACTGAAACCTGGTTAAGGGAGCGGCAGGACTGGCAGCTCAATGTTCCGGGGTACAAGAGCTTCAGGAAAGACAGGAGTGAAGGAAAAAGAGGAGGGGACAGGGGATGCATTGTTGGTATATGACGCTGTCACTGCAGTGATCAGAGGTGACATTACGGATGGTTCGTCCAGTAAGGTCATGTGGATGGAGCTGAGGAACAAGAAAGGGGTGGTCACGTTGTTGGAAGTCTATTACAGACCCCCAAATATAGTCAACGTTAATTAGAAGAACAAATGTGCCGGGAGACTGCAGACAGATGCGGGTCAAATAGTAGGGGATTTGAACTTTCACAATGTAAACTGGGTAAATCATGATGTGAAGAGTTTAAATGGGGTGTCCAGGGGAATTTTCTTAAGCAGGATGTGCAGGCCCCCACACGTGAGAGGGTAACACTGGATCTAGTATTGGGAAATTGGGAAAGGCAAGTTAATGAAGTGTTTGTGGAGGAGCCTTTTGGGACCAGTGACCACAGTTCGATAAGGTTTAAGATAGTTAAGGATAGAGATCGAGAGGGTCCACGTGTTAAAATGCTCAACTGAGGTAAGGCCAACTTTGAGGGCATGAGAGAAGGTCTTGCTCAAGTTGACTGGAGCAGGTTATTTGAGGGGAACGGAACCTCGGCCAAGTGGGATGTTTTTAAAAGTGCGCTGACGAAAGCTCAGGATATGTATGTACCCGTTAGAGTGAAAGGCAAAGCAGGCAAATGTAAGGAAGCTTGGCTGATGTGGGAAATTGGGGCATTGGTCAAAAACAATAAGGATGCATGGAACAGGTTTAGGCAGCTGGGGTCAAGTGCATTCCTGGAGGAGTTGCGGGAACTAAGGAGTAAACTGAAAAAGGAGATCAGAAGGGCAAACGGGGGCCAGGAGATGGCCCTGGCAGCTAGCATTAAGGACAATCCCAATTTTTTTTTATAAATACATAATTCAATTCAATTCAATTCAATTCAATTCAATTCAAAGCACTTTATTCGTCCCCGAGGGGCAATTTAAAAAGGCGCATTACAGTAGCTTTTTAAAAAGGGACACAATCAACAAACATAAGCAGCACGCATACTGCACAATCAACCAGCACACGCATTTCACAGACACACTGCACAATCACACAACACACACCGCACATCAACATTCAACACATAGCAATAGTTTTAAAGTGCTTCCTAAGTGCTTCAATTAAAAAGTTCAATTATAGAAGGTTATTTAATTTCATATGTTCATGAGTCAGTGATCAGCATTAAAAAGCTGGACAGCCCTGCGGATGAAGGTTGCCTTCCTCCTCTGTGTCCGGCAACCCGGACAGCGGAGTCTGCGTCCTGAGGGGAGCCACTCAAACTCAGGAAACAGGATGTGAGAGGGGTCCTGAAGAATCCTGCGTGTTAACGTTACAGACTGTTGGGCACATAGGGCAGTGAGAGTTCGGACGGGCTGCTCAATGATTTTTGAGCAGACCTTGACCACATTCACCAGGCGGTTTCTGTTTTGCAGGGTGATGGAGTGGAACCAGCTAGTGAAAGAGAAGGTTATTACATTTTCAATGAATGCGTAGTAGAATGTAGTGAGAATGTCTTTGTTAATCCCAAATGACTTCAGCTTCCTGAGTAGGTACTGTCTCTGATGGCACTTTTTAAGGATTTCCTCTATATTAGAGGAAAACCTTAGCAGGTTGTCGAAGGCTGTTCCCAGGTATTTGTATACCTCCACTATCTCCACTGGCTCCTGCTGGATGATAGTGGTGGCTGCCTCAGCCATCTGTCTCTGTTGTGGGGGAAAAAGTCACAATCATGTCCTTGGTTTTGCTTATATTTAGCTCAAGCCAAGACTTTTCACCACATACTATAAAGTCCTGCAGGGCTGAGCTGTGATGTTGTGTGTGGCTGGGAAGAAGAGACAGGAGAACTGTGTCATCAGCAAATTTTACAAAGTGGCAGTTTGGCTGGGTGGATCTGCAGTCATCAGTGTAGAGAATGAAGAGAAGTGGGGAGAGGACACAGCCTTGTGGAGAGCCAGTGAAGGTGAAGAGGGTGTCGGACAAGGTGTGGTTCACCAACACCCTCTGTGATCTGTTGGTGAGGAAGTCTATAATCCACAGAGTGAGTTGGTGGTTGAGGTGGAAGCGGGTGATGAGCATCTCAGCCAAAATATGTGGCTGCATGGTGTTGAATGCTGATGAGAAGTCTACAAACAGAAGTCTGGCTGTGGCCTTGGGGATTTCCAGATGCTTATGGATGGTGTTTAAGATGAATATTTTTGCGTCATCGACACCCCTGCCAGCCTGGTAAGCAAACTGCAATGGATCCATCATCGAGCCAGTTGCCTTGGTGATGTGCTCCTTGATGATCCTCTCCATGGCCTTCATGATCAGGGAGGTGAGAGCCACCGGTCTAAGGTCATTCAGGACCTTGGTGGTGCCCTTCTTTGGGATGGGAATCACTGTTGAGTTTTTCCACATCGCGGGGACTGTGCTGCTGGTCAAAGAGCCCTGGAACAGATGCTGGAACACACCTCCCAGCTGCTCAGCACAGTGCCATAGGGTCCGCCCACAGATGTTGTCTGGCCTTGGAGCTGTGTTCTTTTTAGTCCTTTTGAGGGCTCTCACCACCTCTGATGTGTTGATGTTGAGGCCGGAGTCATCAGGTCTGAGTGTGGAGACGATTGATTCTAGCTGGGTGCTATTGTCCTTTTCAAATCTGGTGTAGAAGCAGTTGAGATCATTCGGGAGTGAAGTGAAGCTGCTTCCTGCTACCTGAATGGGCTTGCGGCTGGTAGAGACAGAGTTCACTGCTGCCATGTTCTTGAGGCCCTGCCAAGCCGCACGGAGGTTCCCTTTTCCAAAGGTCTGCTCCACTTTGTTCTTGTATTTCAGCTTGGCAATTTTTATGGCCCGCTTGACCTCTCTGTTTACCTCCTTCTTCTCAGCTTCAGAACCGGTAAAAAATGTTCTCTTTTTCTTATTCAATATGTTTTTTAGATCTTTAGTCTCCCAGGGTTTATTGTTAGGGAAGATTGTGACTTTCTTGGAGGGGATAATATTGTCTACACAGAAAGTGATGTATGCTGAGACTATATCCGCTTGCTCACTGATGTTGGTGGAGGAGGATGTGAGGGTTTTCCAGTCTGTGATTTCAAAACACCCTTGAAGCCTGTCAATACTGTCCGGTGTCCACTGTTTGATGTCCTTGATGACTTTCTCTGTTCTCTTTACCACAGGTGTGTAGGCAGGAACGAGCAGTATGCTGCTGTGGTCAGCAGAGCCTAGGGGAGGGAGGGAGACGGCTCTGTAGGCGTCTGGAACTGACCCATAGCATTTGTCCAGTGTTTTCCCTAGACGGGTGGTACAGTTGACATACTGGTAGAATCCTTTAAGTGACTTGTCAATTGAACAGTGATTGAAGTCACCCATGATGAATTTGGGGGCATCCGGAGATATCAGTTCGAGTCTGTCGACCATATTTCTTATATGTTCCGTAGCAGTGGATGCATTTGCTCTGGGGTGGATATAAACCAGAATGAAAAACAGTTGTGGGAATTCCCTGGGAAGGTAGAAGGGACACAGGGAGACAGCCAAGAGTTCAATGTCAGGGTTGCACAGTTCTTCTCTGACAACAACTGTTTTGCACCAGCGTGGATTGATGTAGAGGCAGACACCACCGCCATAAGGGAGAAAGGGATAACTAGAGAGAGAGTGGGACCTCCAGGAATCAAAATGGTTGATTCTGTGTGGAGCCACAGGAGATGGGCAAGGTCCGCAGAGTTGCTGCCTTACGGCGAATGCAGCGCCGGTGGCCGGGTTCGATCCCGAGTACGGGAGCTGTCTGTACGGTGTTTGCAAGTTCTCCCAGCGACCTGCGTGGGGTTTCACCGAGATCACTCCAAAGACGAAGGTACACAAAAATGCTGGAGAAACTCAGAGGGTGCAGCAGCATCTATGGAGCGAAGGAAATAGGTAACGTTTCGGGCCGAAACCCTTCTTCAGACTGATAGGGGGTGGCAGGGAGAATGAAGGGGGAAAAAGGGAGGAGGAGCCCGAGGGCTGGGGGATGGGAGGAGACAGCTCGAGGGCTAAGGAAGGGGAGGAGACAGCAAGGGCTAACACAATTGGGAGAATTCAATGTTCATGCCCGCAGGATGCAGACTCCCCAAGCGGAATATGAGGTGCTGTTCCACCAATTTCCGGTGTTGCTCATTCTGGCAATGGAGGAGACCCAGGACCGAGAGGTCGGATTGGGAATGGGAGGGGGAGTTGAAGTGCTGAGCCACCGGGAGGTCAGGTAGGTTCTTGCAGACCGCGCGGGGGTGTTCGGCGAAACGATCACCCAACCTCTGCTTAGTCTCACCGGTTCTTCCTCGACCAGAGGAGCAACCTATACCCAGCCACTGACACTCTCCTCAGCCTAGCGGAGCTGGTCCTTACCCTCAATAACCACGTTTGACTCCTCCCATTTCCTCCAAACACAAGGCGTAGCTATGGGCACACGCATGGGCCCCAGCTATGCCCGCCTCTTTGTCGGATACATCGAACATTCCTTGTTCAATACGTACCAGGGCCCCATCCCCGACCTCTACTTCCGTTACATCGACGACTGCTTTGGGGCCACCTTCTGCACCCACACACAACTGATTGACTTCATCCACTTCACCACCAACTTCCATCCAGCACTCAAATACACCTGGACTATTTCCAACACTTCCCTACTATTCCTTGACCTCACTATCTCCATCGCAGGTGACAGACTTCTGACCGACATCCACTACAAACCCACTGACTCCCATGGCTATCTGGACTACACTTCTTCCCACCCTGCCTCCTGTAAGGACTCCATCCCCCACTCCCAATTCCTCCGCCTACGCCGAATCTGCTCCCAGGATGAGGCGTTCCACACCAGAAATGTCACATTCTTCAGGGAACGGGGATTCCCCTCCTCCACCATAGATGAGGCTCGCACCAGGGTCTCTTCCATACCCTGAAACACTGCTCTCTCTCCCCATCCCCGCACTCGCAACAAGGAGTCCCCCTAGTCCTCACCTTTCACCCCACCAGCCGTCACATACAACAAATAATCCTACGTCATTTTCGCCACCTCCAACGTGACCCCACCACTCGCCACATCTTCCCATCTCCCCCAATGTCTGCCTTCCGCAAAGACCGCTACCTCCGCAACTCCCTTGTCAATTCTTCCCTTCCCTCACATACCACCCCCTCCCCGGGCACTTTCCGTTGCAACCACAAGAAATGCAACACCTGCCCCTTTACCTCCCCCCTCGACTCCATTCAAGGACCCAAGCAGTCGTTTCAGGTGCGACAGAGGTTCACCTGTATCTCCTGCAACCTCATCTACTGCATCCGCTGCTCTAGATGTCAGCTGATCTACATCGGTGAGACTAAGCTGAGGTTGGGCGTTCGTTTCGCCGAACACCTCCGCTCGGTCCGCAAGAAGCTACCTGACCTCCCGGTGGCTTAGCACTTCCCCTCCCATTCCCAATCCGACCTCTCTGTCCTGGGTCTCCTCCATTGCCAGAGTGAGCAACACCGGAAATTGGAGGAACAGTGCCCCATATTCCGCTTGGGGAGCCTGCATCCGGGGGCATTAACATTGAATTCTCCCAATTGTGTTAGCCCTTGCTATCTCCTCCCCTTCCTTAGCCCTCGAGCTATCTCCTCCCGTCCCCCAGCCCTCGGGCTCCTCTTCCCTTTTTTTCCTTCCTTCTCTCTGCCAACCCCTATCAGTCTGAGGAAGGGTTTCGGCCGGAAACGTTACATATTTCCTTCGCCCCATAGATGCTGCTGCACCCGCTGAGTCTCTCCAGCATTTTTGTATACCTTCGATTTTCCAGCATCTACAGTTCCTTCTTGATCACTCCAAAGACGTACATGTATGTACGTATGGGGAGAAGGCAGGCACGGGTTATTGATTGGGGACGAGCAGCCATGATCACAATAAATGGCGGTGCTGGCTCAAAGGGCCGAATGGTCTCCTCCTGCACCTATTTTCTATGTTAATTAGTTTGGTAAATGTAAAAAAATATCCCTAGTGCATGCAGGATAGTGTTAATATGAGGGGATCACTGATTGGCCGTCCCTGTGGGCTGAAGTGCCTGTTTCAGCTCTGTATCTCGAAACTAAACTGCACTAAAGGAGAAAGACAGTAGGACGGAGAAACTTGGGGCAGTCAATGGAAGTGGCTTGAGAGCAGTCAATGTTACTGTCGAAGAAGTACTGAAGGTACAATCGTGTATGACATTACACAAATCACCAGGGCGTGATCATATATATCCTAGGGCTTTGGGGAAATAAGAGAGGAAATTGGGGGGAGCCGTGGTTGAAATTTACGAGTCCTTCTTAAATACGGGAGAGGTGACGAAAGACTGGATGGTGGCAATTGTTGTGCCTTGTTTCAAGAAGGGCTGCAGAGAAAATGCTGGGAACTATAGGCCGGTGTGCTTAACATCTGTAGTTGGAAAGTTACTCGAGAGTATTCTGAGGGATAAGTTATACAGGCATTTGGATGGGCAAGGGCTGATTGGGGATAGTCAGCATGGTTTTGTACATGGGAGGTCGTGGCTCACAAATATGATTGATTTTTTTTACAGACGTGACCAGAAGATCGACCAGGGCAAAGCTGTAGATGTTCCCTTCGGGCTTGTTTCGTCGCTCAATTTGATCGCGGCTGATCCCCACAGGCCTCAACATCACCTCTACACAAACCCCCAAAGCCCACATTTACCGATCATTGATGAACATATCTACTTCTTATTGAAATGTCCCGGTGAGGTGACCTTCATAAACCTCTGGGGTAGAGAATATCACACAGTCACTGACTGCCGGGAGAAGTTGCTCGGGACACTAATGTTAATGTCGCGTTAGATTTCTACAACTGCAACACAGGGATTGAAACTCACGTACGAAATATCTGAGAGTTCTCCGAAATGAGTATACTAATGCATCTGCATCGCCAGTAACTTTGGTTTTTAGCCCATTTTCTTTTTTGAACAAATCCATTTGTCCGTATTCGCTTGAGAGTAACGATCCCAATTGCGGAGCACCACCAGTAGGCATATACTGCAAAGAGTATGAATAAACGGGTCCTTTTCACAAAATATCAGGCAGTGACTAGTGGGGTACCGCAAGGCTCAGTGCTGGGACCCCAGCTATTCACAGTATATATTAATGATCTGGATGAGGGAATTGAATGCAACATCTCCAAGTTTGCGGATGACACGAAGCTGGGGGGCAGTGTTAGCTGTGAGGAGGATGCTAGGAGGCTGCAGGGTGACTTGGATAGGTTGGTTGAGTGGGCAAATGCATGGCAGATGTAGTATAATGTGGATAAATATGAGGTTATCCATTTTGGTGGCAAAAATAGGAAAATAGGCTATTATCTGAATGGTGGCCAATTAGGAAAAGGGGAGATGCAACGAGACCTGGGTGTCATGGTACATCAGTCATTGAAAGTAGGCATGCAGGTGCAGCAGGCAGTGAAGAAAGCGAATGGTATGTTAGCATTCATAGCAAAATGAATTGAGTATAAGAGCAGGGAGGTTCTACTGCAGTTGTACAGGGTCTTGGTGAGACCACACCTGGAGTATTGCGTACAGTTTTGGTCTCCTAATCTGAGGAAATACATTCTTCCCATAGAGGGAGTACAGAGAAGGTTCTCCAGACTGATTCCTGGGATGTCAGGACTTTCATATGAAGAAAGACTGGATAGACTCGGCTTGTACTCGCTAGAATTTAGAAGATTGAGGGGGGGTCTTACAGAAACTTACAAAATTCTTAAGAGGTTGGACAGGCTAGATGCAGGAAGGTTGTTCCCGATGTTGGGGAAGTCCAGAATAAGGGGTCACAGTTTAAGGATAAGGGGGAAGTCTTTTAGGACCGAGATGAGAAAAACATTTTTCACACAGAGAGTGGTAAATCTCTGG
Organism: Leucoraja erinaceus; assembly: GCF_028641065.1. Lineage (NCBI taxonomy): Eukaryota > Metazoa > Chordata > Chondrichthyes > Rajiformes > Rajidae > Leucoraja > Leucoraja erinaceus. The sequence goes on along the minus strand of NW_026576124.1, from coordinate 68,822 downwards.
AATTCTCTGCCACAGAAGGTAGTTGAGGCCAGTTCATTGGCTATATTTAAGAAAGAGTTAGATGTGGCCCTTGTAGCTAAAGGGATCAGGAGTATGGAGAGAAGGCAGGTACAGGATACTGAGTTGGATGATCAGCCATGATCATATTGAATGGCGGTGCAGGCTCGAAGGGCCGAATGGCCTACTCCTGCACCTATTTTCTATGTTTCTATACTAGCATTCATGGAATATTTAGTGGAACTGCAATATCAGTCGGGTTGCTTGCTATTTACACAGCCGCCCGTTTATTGTGAATATATATATCATTCCATTCTTCATTTCTTCCCTAAATTTCCTTTGTGTCAGTGTATAAATACACGTGTTGGTGCAGGTGCTGAGAACCCGGAACATGTACCCAAATTGTTGCAGGATGTATACAGGGGTAGTTAAAAATCTGTCAGCGTAAAAATAATTCTCCACTTGCCAGTTGACAGAGTGTACTATATAGGGCATCCATAGCAAGATGAAATTACCCGATAGAGCGAACAAGAACATCATTGACTTTCTATTGTTCTGCACCTCCGGATCCCTCTGATTGGCGCTGCTGTTCCGTAGAACCCGGCGGACTCTGTTTGCCACAATAATATGCCTGACTGTTAAAGCATTAAAGAACAGAATGAAAGTTATTGGTAATAATGGTGTTGTGATATTGTCAAATATCTCGTATATTTTCCATATGGATGCTGTAAAGTATTCAACTGTCTGGATGCAACGCCAAGAGACCTTGTCAATTACAACGTAAGGCTCCACGGTGAAGAATAAGGGCTCACACAGCTCACCGTCGTCACTGCTACTATCACCACAGCCGCAGTTTTCTCGGTACAATATTCTTTCCGTAACTTCTGACAACAGATGGCGATGCCACGATCGGAAGTGAAAGCCACAGTAAACCAAACGGAACAGTCCATCGCGACCATCCTCACAACATTGGTTAATGCGCAAATTGGAGTTATGAGCAGGAAGTGAGCAAAGTCATCCATGTTATTGCTCTGCTCCACTATAACAGAAATAACAACAACCATCAGATCTGCTGCCCACCAGGTAGCGTGTGACGCATTTGGAGAGGCCACACTTTCCGCGGGACAGTATGAAACATGCAGTGTCAATTGCAAAGATTTCCAAATTCCTCGATTAAGTGTAATCAGCATGAGTAAAGATAACGCGCTTTGCTTCCGTCGCCCATGGACCCAAGCTGTCTGCACGTTGACTCATTGGGTAAAGTCACAGACCGTTTGCTATGCCTGTGAGTGCTGGTGATGCAGCGTGGAGAGGAGCACAGGATATGCGCACGGAGTGTCGTCCTACTCAAGGTGAAGGAACCATTAGCAGGTAGTGACCATAATATTATGTTTTAATCTGCAATTTGAGAGTGAGAAGGTAACATCAGAAGTGTTAGTATTGCAGTTGAACAAAGGGGTCTATGGAGGCATGAGGGAGGAGCTGCTGAAAGTTGACTGGACAAGGACTCTAGCAGGGATGACGATGGAACACCAATGGCAGGAATTTCTGGGAATGATGCAGAAGATGCAGGATCATTTCATTCCAAAGAGGAAGAAAGAGTCTAAGGGGAGGAAAGGGCGACCGTAGCTGTAAAGGGAAGTCAAAGACTGCATAAAACTAAAAGCGAAAACGTATAACATAGCAAAGATGATAGGGAAGCCAGAGGTTTGGGACACTTTTAAAAAATCAACAGAAGGCAACTAAAAAGGCAATACGGGCAGAAAAGATGAAGTACGAAGGTTAGCTAGCCAATAATATAAAGGAGGATAGATCAGATATATCCGAGGACATTGTGGGACACTAGACAGGAAATTGCGGGAGCCCTAGTTGAAATCTACGAGTTGTCCTTAAATTCAGGAGAGTTGACGAAAGACTGGAGGGTGGCAAATGTTGGGCCTCTTTTCAAGAAGGACTACAGGGAAAATGATGGGAACTATAGACCAGTGAGTTTAACATCTGTAAGTTACTGGAGAGTATTCTGAGGGATAGGTTACACAGGTATTTGGGTGGGCAAGAGCCGATTAGGGATAGTCAGCATGGTTTTGTATGTGGGAGGTGGCGTCTCACAAACCTGATTGAATTTTTTGAAGACGTGACCAAAAAGGTTGATGAGGGCAGAGCTGTAGATGTTGTGTACATGGACTTCAGTAACGCATTCGGCAAGGTTCCGCATGGCCGGCAGCTCTGGAAGGTCAGATCGCATGGGATCCAAGGAAATATAGCTGAATGGATAGAAAATTGGCTCCATGGAAGGAAGCAGAGGGAGACGGTGGAAGGATGCTTCTCGGACTGGAGGTCTGTGACTAGGGATGTGCCGTCGGGTTCGGTGCTGGGCCCATTACTGTTTGTCATCTACATCAATGATTTGCATGAGAACATAAAGGGTAAGTTTGCTGATGATACAAAAGTTAGCGGTTTTGCAGATGGTGAAAAAGGTTGTGAAAGATTGCAGCAGGATCTGGGCAGAGGAATGGTTGATGGAATTTAATACAGGAAATTGTGAGGTGTTGCATTTTGGGATGTCAAACAACGGAAGGACTTACACAGGAAATGGTGGGACTCTGGGTAGTGTTGTAGAGCAGAGGGATCAATGAGTACAGGTACATGGTTCCTTGTAGATCGAGTCGCAGGTGGATAAGGTGGCCAAAAAGGCTTTTGGCAATTTGGCCTTCATCAATCAGATTATCGAGTATAGAAGTTGGGAGGTCATGTTGCAGTTGTATAAGACGTTGGTGAGACCGCATTTAGATTATTGTGTTCAGTTCTGGGCACCATGCTTTAGGAAATATATTGTCAAACTTGAAAGGGTTCAGAAAAGATTTAAAAGGATGTTGCCAGGACTAGAGGGTGTGAGCTATAGGGAGTGGTTGAGTAGGCTGGGTCTCTATTCCATGGAGCGCAGGAGGGCGAGGGGAGATCTTATATAAAGGTATGTAACATCATGAGAGTAATAGATCGGTTGATGCACAGAGTCTTTTGCCCAGAGTTTTGCATAGTCTTTTGGAATCGAGGAGCAGAGGACATAGATTCAAGGTGAAGGGCAAAAGATAGGAATCAGAGGGGGTAACCTTTTCACACAAAGGATGATGGGTGTATGGAACAAGCTGCCAGAGGGGGTAGTTGAGTCTGGGACTATCCCATCGTTAAAGAAACAGTTAGACAAGTACATGGATAGGACGGGTTTGGCGAGATATGAATCAAGCACAGGCAAGTGGGACTAGTGTAACTGGGACATTGTTGGCCCGTTTTGGCTAGTTGGACCCGAAGGGCCTGTTTCCACACTGTATCATTCTATGACTCTATGATAGAGAAAGCATTTTTAGATATGTGAAGGAAAGATTAGTTAAGACTTTGGATAGGTGGATCCCTTGAAGCCAGAAACAGGTGAATATATTTTGGGGAATAAGGAAATGGCAGACGAGTTGAACAGGTACTTTCACCAAGGAAGGCACAAACAATCTCCCAGAAGTACTAGCGGACAGAGGATCAAGGGTGACGGAGGAACTGAAGGATATTCACATTATTCAGGAAATGGTGTTGGGCAGACTGATGGGACTGAAGGCTGATAAATCCCCAGGGCAAAGATGATCCGCATCGTAGGGTATTCAGGATGGTAGCTCTAGAAATCATGGTGATCATTTTCCAATGTTCTATGGATTCTAGATCAGTTCCTTTGGATTGGAGGGTAGCTAATGTTATCCTACTTTTTAACAAAGGAAGGAGAGAGAAAACAGGGAATTATACACCAGTTTTCATGACATTGGTGGCCTGATGTTGGAATCAATTATTAAAGATGTATTAGCGGCGCATTTGGATAGCATTCACAGGATCAACCAGCATAGATTTATGAAGGGGAAACCTTTCTTGACTAATCTTCTGGAATTTTTTGAGGATGTAACAAGTAAAATGGATAAGGGCGAGCCAGTGTATGTAGTGTATCTGGACTTTCAGATAGCCGTTGATAAGGGCCCATACAGGAGATTAGTGGGCAAAATTGGAGCACATGATATTGGGGTTAGAGTATTACATAGAAACATAGAAACATAGAAAATAGGTGCAGGATGAGGCCATTCGGCCTTCCGAGCCAGCATCGCCATTCATTGTGATCATGGCTGATCGTCCCCTATCAATAACCCGTGCCTGTCTTCCCCCCATATTCCTTGACTCCACTAGTCCCTAGAACTATATCTAACTCTCTCTTAAATCCATCCAGTGACTTGGCCTCCACTGCCCTCCATGGCAGGGAATTCCATAAATTCACATCTCTCTGGGTGAAAAAGTTTGTTCTCACCTCAGTCTTAAATTACCTCCCCTTTATTCTAAGACTGTACCCTGGTTTTGCACTCGCCCAACATTTGCACTCAGGAACATTTTTCCTGCATCTAGCTTGTCCAGTCCTTTTATAATTTCATATGTTTCTATAAGACCCCGGCAGGAAAGGCCGCGCCAATCCATATGGTGCTGGCACGGAAGGCCGAATGGCCTCCTCCTGCACCTATTTCTATGTTTCTATGTAATACTCTAACCCCAATATCACTGTACTTCCGGTGGCGCTGGTGCCAGCAGCCTCCACCTACAGCCCGGTATCGTTTTGTTTTTTTGTTTATTTAGTTATGAAAAAGTGTGTTTTTTTGTGTTTTTTTGGTGTTTTTATGTGGGGGAAGAGGGCACGGTGCGGGGGATACCGTCCTTCAGCCGCTTCCTGGTGAGGACGCGACTATTATTCGAGTTGCGTCCTCGCCCCCCCCCCTCCCCCCACAGCGGCCTACCTACCTGGATTGGCGCGGCCTTTCCTGCCGGGATCGACCGGAGCTCCAGCAGCGGCGGGACAGCGCTGAAACATCGCGGGGCTGGCGATGCCTTACCGGGGGTCGCCGTCTGGAGCCCGGAGTGCTGGACCTGCTGCACCGACATCATGGAGCTGCGGATGGACAGCGCTGGGTCCTGTGACTCTGCCCGGCTCGGCCTGTGGACTCAGGAATTGCAGACTCCGGCAGCAGGAGGTGGCTGATCAGGAGGTCCGGGCCGCTGAGGAGGAGGATGCTCACTGTCGGGGTTCGGCGTCGGCGTTCCACCAGCCCGGCGTGAGGGCCTGAACATCGGGCCACCCGGGGCGGCGACTGCGGGTGCTCGGAAGGCCCCGACCACGGATGAACACGGAGGGGAGGCTGGCTGGACTATGGTGCCATCCTCACCTTGGTGCCATTTATGTTATGTTGTGTATTGGACTTTCTGTGTTTGTGCTTTTTTTTTAAATTCATTTTTCTGGTATGAAATGTATTCACTAATGACGTTGAGTATATACTGATCACTCGTGATAGACTCCCATGTGGTAGTATTACTCTATATACTGGTAGGAACCAGACCCACCTACCTCCATGGTTATGGGTATTCTTCTGTTTCCTGCCGGTCCAACTAGTGTTGCACGCCGTCTGACGTGGCGGTGACATTGGGGGGTGGCACATTTTCCATGGGGTTCGCTCTGGGCCCTGATCTAAAGAAGACTTTTGGTGATAGATGCGGACCCCGAGCTTTCATCAGTCCGATATGGTAGACGTTGACTGATGGATGTGATAGGGTGCTGATGCGTAGGAATTACTGTTTTTGGTTACTCGTCCCGGCCCTGCCCTCATGAGCCGAAAGTTTTGTAAAACCTCTTGCATGCCTTCATATGCTTTGTGAGGCTTTTTCCCCAAAGAGCAGTGTGTCTGGCTCAGTGGCTGGGGTATGCACAACCCCGTAATGTAGGATTTTATGGCAGGTCTTATGACTTGTTTACGAAGGTTGTGGTCTCTCCGTATTTGTCCATGGAACGAGGAGAAAAAACGATGTGATGGCTGTCGTCAGGCTTTTAAAGGCCTCCTGCACGTGGGGTTTCCGCGTAGCTGTCCACCACACCTAGCAGCTCTTCCTGTTCCTGCACCCCTTGCATACTCCCGAGATCTTCAGCCATTGCCCCTGTTCTTGACCAGCCCAGTCCTGGTCACCAAAGCTATCCTCTGGAAAGGAGGAAGCAATGGACAGTGCACAAGGCACTGTGGAGGGAGTGCCTGACCTCCCTCTGCGAGAGCGCCCCTCCTGGGGTGCACCTCGCTGGAGCTCCTGCTCCAAGAGCCGCATCAGGCGGCTGTCTCTCCCCCGCCTGGGTGGAGAGACGTCCCGTCCGATAAGTCGGAGCCACCGGCCGGAAAGCCTCCTCCTTGGCTTGTACATCCAGCCCGCTGCTCAGGCGCTAGCGGGGCTGGGCTCGGTCACGGTGTCGGGGCAGCGGACCGCCCGGTAAGCGGTCCTACCGCCTTGTTGCTGCCCCCGCGAGATGAAACGCTCCTCCGTGAAGTCGAGCGGGGATAGGTCTGTGCAGCGGCTGTCTTTCTTCCCGGGCGGGTGGAAAGACGTCCCGTCCGATAAGTCGGAGCCACCGGCCGGACGCCTCCGTGGCGTTACTTCCAGCCCGCTGCTGAGGCGCTAGCGGGGCTGGGCTCGGCGCGGTGTCGGGATAGCGGAGCGCTGGGTTAGCGGTCCTACCGCCTTGTTGCTGCCCCCGCGATGGAAAACGCTCCTCCGTGGAGTCGAGCGGGGGACAGCTTTGTTGCAGAGCCTTTCCTCTCTGCCGGACAGCAGAAGGCTCCCTGTGAAAGAAAACTGACGTCAGCTTACCTGACGGTCCGTTCTTTCACCTCCATAGCGGGAGAGCCCGACTCCCGCCTGCCGCTGTTGCTCTGCTGGACGTAATGGCGCGCATGCGTGCTGAACGGGTTCTTCACGGAATCACTCACGTGACTCCGAAGTAAAATAATACTGGGGCACGATTGTCACTCGGATATACAATTGGAATCGGAACGGGAGTCCAAGAATTCAGGAAGGTAAATAGATATTACATATTTTCTGGCATCCACTATGTATTCTTTTATTAGTGTAGTCATCTTAACTTGCTGTAACGTCACAGAGGCTCAATCTGGAGGAAAGAAACGATCCTGCCCAACTCGTCCATGTAGTCTAATTTGCTAACATGAGCTAATCCCATTTGCCTACATTTGATCCATATCCGTCTGAACATTTATCTCTGAATGACCTAAGCGTTGTAATTGCACCTTCCGTTTCCACGTGCAGATCATCTGCAATCAGTACCCCGTTCCCGCCTTCTCCCCATATCATCTGTCTCCGCTATCTTTGCGCCCTATCTAGCTCTCTCTTGAAAGTATCCAGAGAACATGGCATAGCTTTTCTTAAAGCCATGCCATGATGTAGAGAGATATAGAACAATGAATGAAACATATGCAAAAAGTAACAATAATAAAGGAAACAGGCCAATGTTAATAGTTTGTTGGGTGAGAACGAGAAACTGGTGCGACTTGGGTGGGGGAGGGATGGCGTGAGAGGGAATGCATGGAAGTTGGAGAAATCAATATATAAAACACTGGGTTGTCAGCTTCACAAGCGAAATAGGAGATGCTGTTCCTCCAATTTTCGTTTAGCCTCACTCTGACAGTGGAAGCAGCGTAGGACAGAAAGGTCAGTGTGGGAATGGAAAGTAGAGTAATGCCCCTGTCCCACTTAGGAAACCTGAACGGAAACCTCTGGAGACTTTGCGCCCCACTCAAGGTTTCCGTGCGGTTCCCAGAGGTTTTTTGTCAGACTCCCTACCTGCTTCCACGACCTGCAACCCCCGGCAACCACCTGCAACCTCCGGGAACCACCTGCAACCTCCGGGAACCGCACGGAAACCTTGGGTGGGGCGTAAAGTCTCCAGAGGTTTCCGTTCGGGTTTCCGAAGTGGGACAGGGACATTGGTGTTTAGGAATATTCCTGGCCATTCCCACGCTGACTTTTCAATCCTAGGCTTCCTCCTTTGTCAGACTGAGGCTAAACGAATATTCCAGGATCGGCATCTCATATTTCGCTTCGGCAGTTTCTACCCCAGTGGTATGAATATTGATTTATCCAACTGCAAGTATGCCCCCTGCACTCCTTCTCTCTCCATCCCTCCCCCACCCACGTTGCGCCAGTTTCTCGTTCTCAACGAACAAACAGCTAACAATGGTCTGTTTCTTTATCATAGTTACTATTTTGCATATATTTCATTCATTGTTTTGTATTGTTTTGTTCAGAGATACAGCGCGGAACAGGCCCTTCTGCCTACTGGGTCCGCGCCGACCAGCTATCCCTTGACATTGACACTATCCTACACCCACTAGGGACATTCTTTTCACACTTACCAAGCCAATTAACCCACAAACCTGTACGTCTTTGGAGTGTTGGAGGAAACTGAAGATCTCGGAGAAAACCCAGCAGGTCACGGGGAGAACGAACAAACTGCGTACAGACAGCACCCATAGTCGGGATCGAACCCGGGTCTCCGGCGCTGCGTTCGTTGTAAGGCAGCAGCTCTACCGCTTCCATATCTGCCCACATAATCGTTTAGTTTCCCTTTCCGGTGACTATCAGTCTGAAGAAGAGTCACGACCTGAACCATCAGCCATTATTTCTTTCCAGAGATGCTGTCTGTCCCGTTGAGTTACACCAGCTTATTGTGTCAATATTCGGTTGAAACCAGCATCTACAGTTCCTCCCTACACATTCAACCTATGCCTTCTTGTCTGTAAGACATTTTGTATTTGAACAATGTCAACCTGTATGGAGAATTCACAGTTCAGGTTCTGTCACATTGGTAAATATTTATCTCAGATACTACCAGAGTGCGGAATGGAACAGGGTAGAACAGGAGACGAAGCGCCGTCACTTTTCAGCCCATTTATCCCACACTGAGAAGGAGGCCGCGCAATTCTGTCACGTAATCTACGAGCGGATGATCAGCTCCGTCAAACGGATTAGCTCCAGGACTGGCAATTTGTTCGCGGTAACAAACGGATTTGAGAAAGCTTGTTACTTAGCGGGACAAAACAGTAATTTCACTACTGAATGCCTTGAAATAAATTACCGGAGAGCGTGCGTAAATATACATTGATTGCCCTTTGATACAGAAACATAGAAACATAGAAAATAGGTGCAGGAGTAGGCCATTCGGCCCTTCGAGCCTGCACCGCCATTCAATATGATCATTGCTGATCATCCAACTCAGTATCTTGTACCTGCCTTCTCTCCATACCCCCTGATCCCCTTAGCCACAACTAACTCCTTCTTAAATATAGCCAATGAACTGGCCTCAACTACCTTCTGCGGCAGAGAATTCCAGAGATTCACCACTCTCTGTGTGAAAAAACGCTGTGCTGGCGTTACTGTGGGATAAGGAGTAAGGATGTACTAGCTGGTGGTACCCATGTCTCCCATTCTGAAGACGTATTACGGCCTGAAACGCCATCTATCCATGTCCTTCAGAGATGCAACCTGACCCCTTGTGGACTCTACTCAATGTTGCAGCATTTACAATTGCTTGTGTCACCATTTGATACCAGAGCGCTCTAGTATCTTTGCTTTGAAGTTCAGAACGTCAAGGATTGTATTTTTATTTTTTGTAAAACAGATTTCTTCCCCACTGATGCATACTCAGATATTGGTCTAGAGACGAAAACGATGTATTTGACTAACCGACCCCACAGCGTAATGCAATTTAACGGAATTAGAGATTCATAAAACAAAACCCAGACCCATATCTTACCAGGAATGCCAATGGCTGCAAGCACGGGATAATAAATGCTCACTGTGTGGTAAATTGCTGGATATTCCATGGTCAGTGTGCAACAGCGATGAGTTTGCAAGACTTAGGAACTGCCCACATATATTGGGAATTGCTTCAAATAGCTCTTATATAGCAGATAGATCGCCTTGGCTAATTAGTTATTGAGGCCAAGATCTCATTGCTCATATCAACAACAGACCACTAAACAAACACCGACATTTAACTATTTGTCCTCAATTTGTCTGTGCCTTGTTTTGCACCGTTCCTTGGGGATGTTACAAGCGCGTGTTTGCTCTTGTTGTTAGAGGGGTGTGGCCAATTATATTGATATGACGCGATGGTAGAGCTGCAGATTTCCAACGTTTCTCGAATAAATATTATTTGGAATATGAGCATTCATTGTGAAATCAATTTAAGGTATTAGTTATGTACAACCCACTGACTGGTAAAGTGAAGGCAGGGAATGTATTGTTACGGCTGCCTTCTTGTCCTTATGGTGTTTCATGTGCTGTAAGCGATTGAAGCAGGCGATGGGATTTAAATATAGAAAATGTTCCTGCCTTCGTTATCTCTAAATGCCTCAATGGAAACGAACCGATATTGAAATCGTCGCGCATAACGCACACCTCAAGGGATATGTGGAGAAGGCAGGATCGGGGTACTAATTGTGGATGATCTGCCATGACCATCTGGCTTCATCACAGGGTTGACATTGGGCAGCCAGGGCTGTAAGCATCGGGGTAAACGGTGTGAGCTGGAGGTGACATGGACAGTGGTAAAGAAAACTTTAAAACACACCACAAAGATCTGGCTTCGGAGTCGTAGAGAGAATTCAAAAGGCAGTCGTTGAACTGGCTAAGTCTGTGCATTTGTGTTAAGAGTAGCTACGGGTGATTTGAAAAGAAAGCTGCCGGTGTATTGGTTAAATGACAAATTGGCTATATAGTCACCCAATAAAAAGAAGACAAGATAAGCGTGTTTGGCTAGGACGGGGCGCGAGGGAGAGGGAGAGGGAGAGGGAGAGGCAGAGGCAGAGGGAGAGGGAGAGGGAGAGGGAGAGGGAGAGGAGAGGATGAGCGTATATGCACGCCTTTGATTCATTGCTGCAGTTTCTTTAGTGTGATTGTTGTTTTGGCAGGTGGAAAGGTCCAATGTTCGTTCTGCAGAATGTGCGAACTCAAATAAATTGCTTGTATCCCCGATGACAATACCTGCGGAATTTGTGGCCAGGTGCAGCTCCTTAAAACTGCATTAGGGGCCAGATAATGCAGCTGAGCGATCTCGGGTTCATTTAGCAAAATTATCGCTTCTTACATTGGCGTTGTTGGGAGATGATCACGGCTAAGATACAGGAAGCGAGTAGTTGGGCGACATCGAGGAAAGGTAAATAGACAGACAATCCAGGGGACACCGGTGACCATTATCATTCAAAACGTTGCGTAAGTTGAGAACGTCCAGGAAGACATCAGACTCCGGCCTTTTAGATGTTTCCAGTGCCTGTTTCACACTGCACCACTAACCCGTTCGACTGTGGATATTCCGGACTGCTGGTCACGTGTTTGAAATCCCAGCGTTGGGCAAAGTCTTTGAAGCTTTGGCTTGTAAATTGTCCTGCATTGTCCGACATGAGGGAGAGAGGGACCCCGTGAACTGATAAATGTATTGCCAGTAATTAATAACTGCCGCCGATGAAGCAGTGCGAAGCAAATTGTTGTATTCGAGGGCTAAATAATTCACAAACTACACTTGGTGTCCAGAACCCGAAGTGTATTTATTACAAATCAATTTCAAACCAACTGTAGTAGGAGTCCATTAGAACCAGGTACTTGTTGCTATTCCAATCAAAAATGTCAGTCGCCAGTGTTGTCCACGGTAGATCAGGAACTGGGGGATGCAGGAGCGGTTCCTTCCAAAGATCCTAGAGGAGCAAGATAGACCACTCCTCCGAAATCCAATGGACTGGCGTGTAGTACGTGACGGAACGTCACGGCACCCATTTTTCAATGCGACACGCGACTTCCGGTATGCCACCCGCTGTGATCGAAAGCAAAGATTATAGAGCTCCGCTATAATCTTTGATCCAAAGCAAAGATCCTCGAGTATCTTGTAGCGGGAACAGCCCCCTCCTTTGCGTAGTTTCCCCTGCATTGTATTGCTTTAACACACACTGCACAAAATAAAATTTAACGTATACATATGTTATATATTTATATGAATATGTGTCTGTGTGTGAGAGGCAAGTTAGAGATAATTAAGTTTATTCTCATGGATCAGAAGCAACTTTGATTTAAATAATCACTATTAATTTATTTGTCTTGTAAGATGATATACATAAACCATAAAAGCAATTATATATATAATTATATAGTAATAATATATATATGCATATATATATATTTTTAGACACACATATATATACACATACATATATACACACATACATATATACACATACATACATACGTATACACATACATATGCACACATACAAATACATGCATACATATGGATACATTTATATGCATACATACACACATATAAACATATATATACACACATATACATATACATGCATATATACACATACATGCATATATACACATACATATATATTTATACATATGATTAACATGTAGAGGAACCAACGAGAGAGCAGGCTATTTTAGACTGGGTATTGAGTAATGAGGAAGGGTTAGTTAGCAATCTTGTTGTACGTGCCCCCTTGGGCAAGAGTGACCATAATATGGTTGAGTTCTTCATTAGGCAGGCAGTGACTAGTGGGGTACCGCAAGGCTCAGTGCTGGGACCCCAGCTATTTACAATATATATTAATGATCTGGATGAGGGAATTGAAGGCAATATCTCCAAGTTTGCGGATTACACTAAGCTGGGGGGCAGTGTTAGCTGTGAGGAGGATGCTAGGAGACTGCAAGGTGACTTGGATAGGCTGGGTGAGTGGGCAAATGTTTGGCAGATGCAGTATAATGTGGATACATGTGAGGTTATCCATTTTGGTGGCAAAAACAGGAAAGCAGACTATTATCTAAATGGCCGCCGACTAGGAAAAGGGGAGATGCAGCGAGACCTGGGTGTCATGGTACACCAGTCATTGAAAGTAGGCATGCAGGTGCAGCAGGCAGTGAAGAAAGCGAATGGTATGTTAGCTTTCATAGCAAAAGGATTTGAGTATAGGAGCAGGGAGGTTCTACTGCAGTTGTACAGGGTCTTGGTGAGACCACACCTGGAGTATTGCGTACAGTTTTCGTCTCCAAATCTGAGGAAGGACATTATTGCCATAGAGGGAGTGCAGAGAAGGTTCACCAGACTGACCCCTGGGATGTCAGGACTGTCTTATGAAGAAAGACTGGATAGACTTGGTTTATACTCTCTAGAATTTAGGAGATTGCGAGGGGATCTTATAGAAACTTACAAAATTCTTAAGGGGTTGGCCAGGCTAGATGCAGGAAGATTGCTCCCAATGTTGGGGAAGTCCAGGACAAGGGGTCACAGCTTAAGGATAAGGGGGAAATCCTTTAAAACTGAGATGAGAAGAACCTTTTTCACACAGAGAGTGGTGAATCTCTGGAACTCTCTGCCGCAGAGGGTAGTCGAGGCCAGTTCATTGGCTATATTTAAGAGGGAGTTAGATGTGGCCCTTGTGGCTAAGGGGATCAGAGGGTATGGAGAGAAGGCAGGTACGGGATACTGAGTCGGATGATCAGCCATGATCATATTGAATGGCGGTGCAGGCTCGAAGGGCCGAATGGCCTACTCCTGCACCTAATTTCTATGTTTCTATGTTTCTATTATTTTCCAACGATCAATAGATTTACGATCAGTTCCTGTGGATTGGAGGATAGCTAATGCTATCCCACTTTTCAAGAAAGGAGCGAGAGAGAAAACGGGGAATTACAGACCAGTTAGCCTGACTTTGGTGGTGTGAAAGATGCTGGAGTCAATTATTAAAGATGTAATAATGGGGCATTTGGATAGCAGTAAAATGATTAGTCCAAGTCAACATGGATTTATGATTTCACAATGCATTTAAGCCTCTCCCATTTTTATGAGATGCATTCCTGGAATATGTAGGAAGTTTATTGTAACCTAGTGCTACTTGCCTGAACAATGGATGACATATCACTTAAATGCAATTGTTTTCAGTTGTGTGGAGAGACCTGTATATTGAAAATGCGTTTTGCCTCTAATATGTCAATTTACCATTAAGTATTTTCTTTCTATCCTCTTTTCATAGCAGAGCTGCCAACTCTCACGAAGAGGTAAGGGAGGGAGAGATGGAAGGGAGGGAGAGAGGGAAGGGAGGGAAATCGCGAAGAGAGGGGGAGAGAGAGAGAGAGAGAGAGAGAGAGAGAGAGAGAGAGAGAGAGAGAGAGAGAGAGAGAGAGAGAGAGAGAGAGAGAGAGAGAGAGAGAGAGAAGAGAGGGAGCGAGAGGAGATCGAGAGGAGGGGGAGAGAGAGATCGAGAGAAGAGAGAGGGAGAAGGGGGAGAGGGAGAAGGGGGAGGGAGGGAGAAGGGGGGAGGGAGAGGGGGGGGGGAGAAGGGGGACAGGGAGAAGGGGGGGAGGGAGAGTGGAACGATAGCACATTATAACGCGCAGCCGTCCCATTCCGACCAAAGATTATAGAGCAGAGCTCCACTAGTATCTTTGATTGCGGCCGCCGCCACCGAACCCCCCGACCCACCATTGCACCCAAAGATGATAGAGCAGAGTTATATAATATTTGATTGCACCCTTCTTCACGGCGGGCTTGTGATCTTTGCTTGTGATGTCTTGACAATTCGAGGAATATAATGGGTAACAGCCGCCCATTCTCGGACTTGAATCTGAGCTCGAAAAATCTCCTGGTCACTGGACCTGATGTGTCCGCGGGCCATATTGTGGAGACCAATCCCTTACAAGAACAAAACCAAAAACGTACAGACGTGTTAAAATTGTCTTTATTATTATGGTAAGTAAAGAACTATTAAAAATAAGTCTAATAACTTTCTAATGTACCGACAAACCCAGTTTCCCAATGGCCGTTGATGGGAGAACAGAAAATAACATTTTCACGACAGAATATCGACTGAAAATAATAAAAATATTTTCTCACCTTTCTTTTTTATTGGGGAACCTAAAGAATGACAGGTCGGGTCGTTTAGATTTACGATTAGAATACTTGATAGCAGAGCAGTGAGATGAAATTTAGATAAGGACGCCATGACAGTGTGGGGGAAGCCCAATAAATGCCTCGAAAAATGGCGTCGACGATCACACACGTCATACTACGCGCTTTTCGAGGAGTGGTCTATCTTGCTCCTCTAGGATCTTTGGTTCCTTCTGCTGGTGCGCAGCCAGACTGTTACATACCACACACGACTGCGCCCTCTGGCGCACATAGTCCGACATGGCAGGCCAGAAGAACATGCTCTCTGAACCAGGGTGCCCTCTGTGTATGGCATGAAAGTACTCTGTCTTGCT
Source organism: Leucoraja erinaceus (assembly GCF_028641065.1). Taxonomy (NCBI): domain Eukaryota; kingdom Metazoa; phylum Chordata; class Chondrichthyes; order Rajiformes; family Rajidae; genus Leucoraja; species Leucoraja erinaceus. The sequence goes on along the minus strand of NW_026576124.1, from coordinate 53,666 downwards.
GCAGTGAAGCTGGGCCCACTGCTTTGTGGGCCTTCATAATAACTCCGTTTTCATTAACCAGTTCGGCTCTGACGGGAAAGTCTGGCTGCACCGAAAGTAGAAGTGAGTGCTGCTTGTTAGTAAAATTAGTTCTCAATAATTACAGCAGGATGGTGGTCAGTTGGGCGAATGAGTATTTGGGCGTGGGCAAATGAGTATTTAATGCAGCTTAATGTAGATAAGTGTGAGATGGTTGATTTGGGGAATTCGAACCGGGGCAGGACTACACAGTGAATGGCATTGTTGTAGTTGTAGAGCAGATTAATCTAGGTGTGCAAGTACATGGTTTCTGGAAAAACCCGTCACAGGTGGATATGCTGGTCATGAATACTTACAGTACATTGACCTTCATCAGCCTGGACATCGAGTACAGCAATTGGGATGTTATGTCACAGTTGTACAAGATGCCGGAGAAGCTGTATTTGATATTGTGTACAGCAGTTGTCACCTTGCTCCAGGTAGGATGTTGCTAAGCTGGAAAGAATGCAGTGAACATTTACGAGGACGTGCCACAAATTAAGAACCTGAGGTACAGGGAGAGGTTGGGCAGGTTAGGACTATATTCCCCACCATGACAAGGTGACAAATCACTGATGTAGATGACAAATTCACTGTGCAGGTGCAGCCCTTGTTAAAGGTCCCAAAATTAAATACCTATCTTAATTAAATGTCACCAAACATTCCTCAGCCCACCTGGCCCATCGATCAAGATTCTGCTGCAATTTTTCACAACTATCTTCACAATCTGCAAACCCACACACTTTCGCAACGGATGGATGGATGGAATGAGACAGGTACACAGACGTAGACATAGATACAGGCACACAGACAGACAGACACAGACACATACATTTGTCATCTACATCAATGAATTGGTTGAGAATATTCAGGGCAAGATTAGCAAGTTTGCTGATGATACAAATGTGGGTGGTTTTGATACTGAAGCTGGTTGTGAACGATTGCAGCTGCACTGGGTCGATTGGCCAGGTCGGCTGAGAAAAGGTTGATGTAATTTAATGAGGAGAGGTGTTGTATTTTGGGGCGTCTAACAATGACAGGACCTACACATTGAATGATAGGTCTCTGGAGGTATTGTAGAGCAGAGGGACCTCGCAATGCAGGTGCGTGGTTCAGTGAAGGTGGAGTCGGATGTAGTTGACGCAGGGACTAACCCATCATTTGAGAAACAGTTAGACCGGTTCTTGGATAGGACAGGTTTGAAGGAATATGGACCATACACGGGCAGGTGGGTCTAATGTAGCTGGGACATGTAGTCAGGTGTGGGCAAGATGGGCCAAGGGGCCTCTTTCCACACAGTATCATTCTATGACTATGCCATCTCTGACTATGACTATCTCTGTCCTTTTCTCGGTCTCCTGCGTGTCTATTTATCTACGTATTGGTGTACCTCTTCGACGCGGTAGTGACAATTAAGACATGTTTAGATGGATGAATAGATATATAGAGAACGAAACGATATAGATTGTGTCGGAGCAGAGAAGACTAATTTGACTTGGCATCATGTCAGCATGGACATTGTGGGCAGATGGGCCTGTTCCTGTGCTGTAGTTATTTATGCTGTATAGTGCGGGTAGGTGCTGGTGAGGGTTTATGCTGTCATTTTAATCTCCCTTCAATGTTTGTTTCCTATTGTATGAAGTACTACCATAGATAGATCGAGACCCAGGTGGTGGAAGAGTGGAATAGGTTGATTCTTCTGGAAACCAGCAGACTACGAATATAACAATATGCTAATGAAATGAACTTTATTGAACACAATTTACAGTATTACTCGAACAACGCTTTGCGAGTATGGAGATTTTTTTCCTATGTTGGATTCCAGGAACAAATCCCGGAGTCGCAGCTGACGTGGTGTTGTCCAGCTCCTCATTTTCCGAAGCAGCAGGCGTGCAACCAGCCACACACACCCCTCACGGCGAACTCATGCCTCTTACATAGATATATTCGGCAGATCCCTTGGTATCGGTTGCATATTTTCCCGATATCTGAAATGGGCAGAAAACAACAGGAATTGATTTTTGATTCTTTGCATTAGAGACAACGAGAGCCCAGGAAATGGTGAAACTTCCGATTTCGGAGCTACCTACCTACACAGACCGATTCACCAAGGACATTCCTTGGGCAGCTTACAAACCAGTGATCTGATCATCGGCGGTCACTCGAAACGAGTATAACTGTCCTCTCATGGAGGATGCCTGTGCGTGACTTTGTTTAACATGGGGAGACTGGTGCACAGACAGCCACCACAAAGTCCTTGACAGATCTGGGTCAGGATCCAGTGGCATGGAATCCAAGACGACCGGGACCCTTTTCTGTTGCAGCCTTCATCCGCCTTCCCAGCCGTTGTGACGGTCCACCAAAGTCAGCCATCATCCTCCGCCTGTTCCACCGTTGAGGTCTTGGTTGGTTTGCTTTTAGTCAGAGACCTCCCCCTCGATCTTACCGCCACGGGTGACCCTACCAGGAACATATCCCAGTGGATATGGGGAGAAGACGGGAACGGGGTACTGATTGGGGGATGATCAGCCATGATCACATCGAATGGCGGTGCTGGCTCGAAGAGCCGAATGGCCTACTCCTGCACCTATTGTCTGTTGTCTATAGCTCCAGACGGCATCGCTCCCAGAATCTCAGGACCACACAAGTTTCTCCACCACGACAAGGTGACAATCCACGGAGATAGATCTGAATATTGATTTATCTAACTTCAAGTAACCACTGCTTTCCATCTTCCTCCATCCCTCCCCCATCCCAGTTATACCAGCTTCAAATTTGTCGTGTTGAGTCTCATTGGCTGTACTCGATCTCACCAAACAAACAGCAAACGATGGTCTGTTTCCTTTATTATCGTTACTTTTTTACATCTTTCATTTATTTGTTCTATATCACTCTACATCACCGTCTATATCTCTCTTTTCCCTTGCCCCTGCCTCTCAGTCTGAAGAAAGGTCTCGACCCGAAGCGTCACCTATTCATTTCTTCAGAGATGCTGGCCGACCCGCTGAATTACTCCAGCTCTTTGTGTCTTTCATCGGTTTAAACCATCATTGTATTTCTTTCCTACACAGCAAGGAATTACGCCATTTGTCCCAAATTGATAAGCAGACTCTGCTTGAGTTTAGCCCATAACCCTTTAAATCTTTTCCATCTCTATATCTGCACAAATGTCTTTTGAAAACATCATTGTATCTGCTCCATAGTATTGCATTTTATTCTCTCGTCATCTTTCAAACCGCAGTCAACCTACTCCATTTCCAAACTTTGCACTATGGTGGGCGATGGTGGAAGGTCGCTTGTCGGACTGGAGACCTGTGATTAGGGGTTGCTACAGGGTTCGGGGCTGGGCCCGTAACTATTTGTCATCTACATCAATGATTTGAATGAGAACATTTGGGTGAGGTAAAGATTAGGAAGTTTTCTGACGATACAAACATGTGTGGTTTTGCAGATAGTGAAGATAGTTGTGAAAGATTGCAGCAGGATCTTGATCGATTGGCCAGGTGGGCTGAGGAGTGGTTGATGTAACTTCATACAGAGAGGTGTTGCATTTTGGGACACCTAACAATGGCAGGACCTACACAGTGAATGGTAGGCCTCCTGGGAGTGTTCTAGAGTATAGAGATCAAGGAGTACAGGTGCATGGTTCCTTGAAGGTCGAGTCACGTGTACACAAGGTGGTGAAAACGGCTTTTGGCACATTGGCCGTCATCAGTCAGTATTGAGTACAGATATGGGAGGTCATGTTACAGTTATATAAGACGTTGGTGAGACCGCATTTGGAGTATTATTTTCTGTTCTGTGTAACATGTTATAGGAAAGATATTGTCGGGTTCAGAGAACATTTACGAGGATGTTTCCATGCCTGAGGGTTTGAGCTATAGAGGTTGAGTAGGCTGGGTCTCTATTCATTGGAGCGCAGGAGGATGAGGGGTGACTATTGAGGTGTATAAAATCATGAGAGGAACAGATAGGGTAGATGCACAAAATGTCTTGCCCAGGGTATGGGAATCGATGACTAGAGGACATAGGTTCAAGGTGGTGGAAAATATTTAATAGGTAATCTTTTCGCACAGGGTATGGATCAAACTGCTAGAGGAGTTAGTTGAGCCGGGGACTATCCCAACGTTTAAGAAACATGTAGACAGTTACATGGATACGACAAGTTTTTTTTTTTTTAATCAAAAAATTTATTCAATTATTAAAAAATAATATTGACACTACAATAAAACAAGCCAGAACCCACCACCATAAATACAATACAAACATATATCCATAATAAACTATTATACAATTATGATACAATCCTTATTGAGGATACATTCAACACCCTGCGGAGCCCAGCGGTCCCGGAACTCCCTCAGGGTGCCCACAGACAGGGCGTATTCCCTTTCTAATCCCACCCGGGCACGGACGTAACCCCGGAAAAGGGGCAGGCAGCCGGCTCGGGTATAGCCCTCCGCCGTCTGGCGCCGTGACTCGCGGATGGCCATCTTGGCCAGGCCCAGGAGCAACCCGACCAGGACATCTTCAGCCCTACCCTCTCCCCTACACACAGGGTGTCCAAAGATGAGGATGGTGGGTGAAAAATGCAGCCAGAAGGCAAGGAGCAGCCCCTTTAGATATTCAAACAGTGGCTGCAGCCTCACGCACTCCATGTACACGTGGTACACAGACTCTTCCAGCCCGCAACAGTGACAGGCGGCTGGCGAGTCTGTGAACCGCGAGAGAAACAGGTTGCAGGGAACACCTCGGTGCAATACCCTCCACCCCAGGTCCCCAATGTAGAGGGGGAGAATCCCTGCGTAGAGGGACCACCACCGGGGCCCCCCTTCGCGACCGGAAGGCTACACCGACCGCCACTTGGTATCCGGACGGTGGACCAGGGTGAGGAAGTGCAGGGTGTGGAGGAGGAGCCCGTACAGGACATGCCTCCCTGCGTCTTGGAGGGAGACGAAGGGTGTCGAGGAAAGGCGGCTCAAATTGTGTGGGACCGGCTCCCGGGATGGATTACGGTGCCTGGGTCCGATTAGTACTTCCGGCTGAGTGGGGGCTTGCTCAACCACAAGTACTCCGCACGTTTGAGCCCCCCAGTCACCCGGTGGGGCGGGACAAGGACCGGCTGCTCTCACGCCCGGGCCGTCACTCTCCGCTGGCGGAGGTGGGGCCCGGTCAACGGCAACCAGGTTCCAGACTCTCAACAAGTCCTTGTAGAAGCCAGGCATCCCCATCAGGACCGCACGGCTGACCCCCACCATCGGGATCCGCGTACCTCGTTGAAGGCAGCGGCTCCGTTGGAAAAAGTGCGTTGCCAGCACGTACCACCTGGGAGGATGCCCTGAGTACAGGTATCTCTGCAAGGTCCTGAGGCGGAGAGCCGCCAACTTGGTGCGAATGCACACCAGCGACTGACCGCCCTCCTCGATCGGGAGACTCAGGACCGCTGCAGAGACCCAGTGCTTTCCGTTGCCCCAGAAGAAGTCCACCAACTTCTTCTGGATGATCCCAGCAAAGGTGGCTGATGGGACCAATGTGGTCAATCTGTACCAGAGCATGGAGGCCACGAGTTGGTTAATGACCAACACCCTGCCCCGGTAGGAGAGCACTCTGAGGAGACCCGCCCAGCGTCCCAGCCGGGTGACGACTTTCACCTCCAGCTCCTGCCAGTTCGCCAGCCAGGTCTCCGCACCGGACTCAGGTAGACCCCCAGGTAGAGGAGGTGCGTGGTACTCCACGTGAAAGACCTCATCTCTTCCGGGAGGGAGTCCACCTGCCAGGGACCCACCAAGAGTCCAGAACATTTCCCCCAGTTGATCCTGGCAGAGGAGGCGGCCGAGAAGACTCGTTGGCACTCACGCATCCTCTGCAGGTCGACGGGGTCGGTGACCATGAGGAGCACGTCATCGGCGTAGACCGAGAGGACCACCTCCATGCCCGGCTATGGATATGACAAGTTTGGAGGGATATGGACCAAGCGCATGCAGCTGGGACTAGTGCAGCTGGGACATGTTGGCCAGTGTGGGCAAGTTGGGCTGAAGGACCTGTTTCCACACACAGTATTACTCTGTGACTATGATTCTATGACTATCACAGATGTCTGCCAAGAGTCATGGGTGAAGTGAGATTAATTGTGGGTATTCACAGCGAACAGCGAAATTCTTAGCATAGCTGGCTCGAAATCGCAATATACATAGATAATATATAATAAACACAAAAAATAATGCTCTAATACCAATTGAAATGCAAAAACAGGAAGTCCGTAATGCAACCCAAGACGGTCCAAGCCCATAGTTAAGGATTCGGAGCCAATAGTGTTTAAGAGCCCGATAGTTGTTGGGAAGCTATTTTTGAACTTGGTGAAAGTTAACTGATAGCCCCTTGATCCTCCAGACGTTGAGAGCAAGATTCGTATTCTGACTTAATTCAATCAGATTTTCAGTCTCCTTCCTCTATTCGAATTTGTCGCTAACCGTTATTTGTGCAGCAGTGGTGAGACATATAAAGAAAGTGTGGGAAGTATATCTGGCCTTATAATGACCAGAGTGGGTAATGCAGGCAAACGAGAAGTAGGTGTTCATGTGCTGATGGCTATCGAGGAGGAAATCCGATGATCAATTCCTATTGATTGTAGGGAAGTGGATGATTCAGTTGATCTACGTGCCTCGAGCAACTGCCCAGTACATCACAAAGCTTGCGCCACCCATATATTGATCTATCATGCCATCGATATGTTTGTCATCATCGAACGCAAATCTCTCTACTTGGCAAGGTTTGTCTAATCTAGTTTCAGACTAACCTGCCCTGGGAAATGTCTGTAAGCATTCACATCTATATTCTGTTTTATTTTATAAAACCCTATCGGGTCACTCCTCAGCCTCCTTCCCTCCACGGAAAACATTTCCAGTTGGCCTGACTAAATTGATGTCCCCGGTCCCCGCCACATCCTTATGGAGCTTTCCTGTTCTATTTCTAGCTGAATCACATCATCGCTCTAGTATGTGTGCCAGAACTACACACCGCGCCCCTTTCACCATCTCGCCAACGTCTTCCACAGTTCAACCATGACGTCCCAAATCTTGTACACAATGCTCTGCCCGATGAGGTGAAGCGGACGACATACCATTTTGAAACCTTTCCTCCCTATGTCGCCCCGTTTTGAGGACTAAATACACAAGACTTACGTTTACATTTCACTGTTTTACACGATTCCCCACGTACCTGCCATCTATTGTCTACATTCTATCCTGGTTTAACTTGCCAAAAAATGCATCACTTTGCAGCTGTTTGAGATAACTTCCACCTGCCATTGCTATTGCCCACTTTCCAGAACAAGGGGTCACAGTTTAAGGATAAGGGGGAAGTCTTTTAGGACCGAGGTGAGAACATTATTTTTTACACAAAGAGTGATGAATCTGTGGAATTCTCTGCCACAGAAGGTAGTTGAGGCCAGTTCATTGGCTATATTTAAGAGGGAGTTAGATGTGGCCCTTGTGGCTAAAAGGATCAGGGGGTATGGAGAGAAGGCAGGTACGGGATACTGAGTTGGATGATCAGCTATGATCATATTGAATGGCGGTGCAGGCTCAAAGGGCCGAATGGCCTACTCCTGCACATATTTTCTATGTTTCTATGTTTCCAAGTGAATCTATTTCTTGTTGCACGTCATAAATCTTTCAGTATTCTCCAGCACACCACCAATTTCGATGTCATCTTCAACCTTCCAAATCATGCAACTTGCATCTTCATCTAAATCGTGAATATGTGTTTTCAACAACAGCGGGCCCAGCGCCGATACCTGCCGCACACCGTTGATCAGTTCCCTCCAATCTGAAGAGCTACTCTCCACAAAACACAGTCTGGCGCCTATCGCCGCGCCAAGTCTTAAGCCACTAGACGATTCTTCAATACAAAAGATCCTGGAAGAAGTCAGAATTGATACACTTACCTTCGTATATGAGCCTTCCTTTCACTGCTTTTTCATCCGAACGGCAAGGTTGCAGCTGCAGCGAGAGAAGAACGCCTATAACCAGCAGGAGCGTGTTCATCTTCAGCGTATTTACCTGCTCACATTGACGCGGGTACTTTACTGGAACTCTTTAAAAGCACTTGCGCACGGTGCAGTTGATTTGTGCAAGTTCGCATTGAAACACTAAGCTCGAAGCTGATCGCGAGCAGTTTGTTATTACCACATTGAGGGGCCAGTCTGTGTAATAATTAAGCAGTGAAATTGTAATGTAACATCTTGTGTGGCAGGTGCACAATCTCAAAGCAGAATTCATTATATCACCATGGAGTAGAAATATTTACCCATCATGTTTGTCAGGTGGCCCATATCACCAGAGAAACGGAGACGTTCTCATAGATCGGCCATTTCAGAGAACCAGACTAACGAGGACGCGCGACCCGTGTCAGTAAATCCAAGTTGCGCTCGCCGCCAGACCGCAATCTTCCGCATCTATGGAGCGAAGGAAATAATGCAACCGTGGCCAGCAATTCATCCACAGCTCTCGGTGCCTGAGCGAAACATGTGGACACGTATTAAATGCCCCCAACAACCGAATTTCATCCACTTTTTCACGCAGTACACACCAGGTTCTTATCACATTTCCATGAAGGAATCTTCCCACATCTCCCCCTAAATCGCGTCATGCTTACCATCAATCTAGATTATCTCGTTTTATCTGCCTCTGTTGCGAGATTGCCGCAATCTACACTACTCCCTGGTACACAAAAATGCTGGAGAAACTCAGCGGGTGCAGCAGCATCTATGGAGCGAAGGAAATAGGCAACGTTTCGGGCTGAAACCCTTCTTCAGACCATAATCTGTGCTTCAGACTGATGGGGGGTGGGGGGGGGGGGTGCGGGTAGAAGAAAGGAAAAAGGAGGAGGAGGAGCCCGAGGGCTGAGGGATGGGAGGAGACAGCAAAGGCTAACAAAATTGGGAGAATTCAATGTTCATGCCCCCAGGATGCAGGCTCCCCAAGCGGAATATGAGGTGCTGTTTCTCCAATTTCCGGTGTTGCTCGCTCTGGCCATGGAGGAGACCCAGGACAGAGAGGTCGGATACGGAGTGGGAGGGGACCGGGAGGTCAGGTTGGTTATTGCGGACCGAGCGGAGGTGTTCGTGTAGGTCTGTAAGGTGTTCCCTGTAAGGTCTGGAGTCAGGCAGGGTTGCCCTCTTTCTCCTGTCTTGTTTGTCTGCTGTATTGAACCTTTTGGCAAATCCATCAGGAAGGATGTGAGCATAAGAGGACTGACATTGCCAGGCAGTGGGGGCATTCAAGTCAAAACCTCCCTGTACGTGGACGATGCGGCCATCTTCTGCTCGGATCCAGGGTCGGTCCGCAGATTGATCAGTAAGTTGCTGGCGGCACGACTCACCTGTTGCAGCGGCCCCTACAGCCTGTCTGTCTTTTTTTAATTTTTTGTCTAGTTAAATGTAGTTGTTTGTGTTTTTAATAGTGTTTTTAACTGTGTATATGTGGGGGGCGGGGTGGGGGGAAGGGGGAAACTTTTTTAAAATCTCTTCCCTGCACGGGAGACCCGACCTTTTCACTGTCGGGTCTCCGTTGTCATTGGGGCCTAGCACCGTGGAGCGGCCTCCAGCCTGAACCTGGGGGCTCCAGTCATGGAGCCTGCGGAGCTGCGGACTTACCATCATGGGGCTGGCCGGCATTGGAGCATGGGGAGCGGTGGTGACTCGCTGATGCGGCCCGAACCACGTAGCTCGGAGGCTGCAGCTGCAGCCGCAGGTCCGGTGGACTGGAACATCGCGAGCTCGCGGGTCCGGGTGAGAGACCGCTTTCCGGAGCTCCCGCAACGCCACTTCACCAGCCCTTGTCGCCAGGTTCGAACGACCCGGAGCGGGGCCGTACATCGCCCGGCGCGGCTTCATGGCCGTGGGACAGTCCAGCGCCCGCCGGACGCTCCAACTTTGTGACGCCAGCCTGGGGCTTCGACATCACCCACCTGGGGCTTCGACATCGAGGGGAAAATGGAGAACAGGGGAGAGAAAAGACTTTGCCTTCCATCTTAGTGGGTTCACTGTGATGGATGTTTCTGTAAATTGAATTGTGTGTATGTCTGTAGGAAATTGTCTTTGTTTGTATGGCTGTGGAAACGGAGTTTCGTTTGAGCCTCACTGAGGTTCAAATGACATGTAATAAATATTGTATTGTATTGTATTGTATTGATCAGCGTCTGTGACCAGTTGGAGTCGGCCACTGGAGCCAGGGTGAACCGCAGGAAGAGCGAGGCCATGCTCTTTGGCAACTGGCCCGACCGATCATCCGTCCCCTTCACCATCAATCCTGACTTCTTGAAGGTGCTGGGGATCTGGTTCGGGGGGGGGGGGCTGAGACGTGTAACAAGAATTAGCTGGAGCAGATAGCCAAGGTGGGGAAGAAGCTGGAGCTGTGGATGCAACCCTTCCTCTCCATAACTGGTCATCAAGTGTGAGGTGCTCTCGGGGCTGCTGTACTTGGCGCAAGTGTGGCCTGTCCCTCTCTCCTATGCCACAGGGATCACCCGGGCCATCTTCCAGTTCATCTGGGGGTCGAGGATAGAGCGGGTGCGACGGGCCACAATTCACAAGTTAGCAGAAAAAGGGGGTAAATGCATGCCCAACGTCGCCCTCATCCTGATGGCCACCTTCGTGTGTGGCTGCATCAGGCGGAGTGTAGAGCCAAGGCACGTGGGCACTAAGTGTCACTACCTGCTGAGGTTCTACCTGTCCCCGTTATTGCGAAGGATGGGCCTGGCGCAGATGCCACGCAATGTGCCAGTCAGCTGAACATTGCCGCCCCATCTGTCATCTGTGGAAAGCTTCTTCCGGACCAACACCTTTGACCACAAGTCCATCGGGCAGTGGTCAGCACGGAATGTCCTGCAGGCACTGCAGGGAAAGGACTCGATGGATCCGGTGGCGTGGTTCCCAGAGCAGACTGCCCAGCTTGTCTGGCAAAATGCCTCATCGCCAGAACTCACCAACTAGCACCAAGACCTGGCTTGGCTGGCGGTGAGGGGAGCCCTCCCAGTCAGATCCTTCCTGCACCGTCGGAACCTCACTGCCAGCGCACGTTGCCCTCGGGACGGCTGCTATGGAGAGGAGACGGTTGCCCACCTCTTTGCAGTGTGGATTTGCAAAAAGAGTCTGGAGAAGCATGCAAGGGTCCCTGGAACGCTTTATCCCGAACAGCTCCGTCACAGAGGACTCTGTGATTTACGGACTGTTCCCAGGGACACATTCAGAGACTGACATCGAGTGCTGCTGGAGGGTCATCAACTCGGTGAAAGACGCTCTTTGGTCTGCCCGAGCGTTGTTGACCACCCAGCAGAACGAGATGTCCGTCAGGGAATGTTGCCGACTGGCCCGCTGCAGACTGCAGGAGTACGTGCTGAGAGACTGATTGAAGTTCGGTGCAGCCAACGCCAAGGCTCTGTGGGGGAGGACTACATTCTACTGTCTTTCCGCTGCTGGACATGGGGGGCAGGGTGTGGTGGAGACGCCCCTCAAAACAATGGAAGGTATCCCACGCCAGGGGGCCACATGAGTGGCACGGGTGGGGGACAGATTTGAGAAATGTATAGACTGTATTGAACAATTTGTAGAGCCTCCGAAAATGTCTGATGATTTTTTTCGCACCGTTCACGTATTGTGTATATTTATTATTTGAATAAAGTCTATTTGAAATTAATTAAAAAAAAAAAAATCTGCACTCCCAGCAACGACACAGTGCTTAGCCGCTTAGCACTGGTACACCCAGCTCATCTTGAAATATCCACTCAATTGGATACCCGATTTGTATAGGGCCTCGAATCTCTAGTTTTATTTTTTTTGATGGAATAGTTATTTGTTTTTTGCCAGCAGCTACAGCTACAGACTACGACCAAGTTTTATGGGCGTTTAACCCAACCATAGTAGAGCCTCTAACCCCAAAGGCACTTTTGCCCCCAGTGCTTGCTAGACTCTGTTCTATGATCTCGTTGGGACCCTTTCCCAAGCCCGCGAAAGATTGTTCTGCTCCAACTAGTGATGTGACGAAAATTGATGCGAAAGCCGCAACACCGTTAATCAACACCCTTAATCGCAAGCTTGTGTTTGGGGGTCCGTTGAGATCCCGGACGAGCCCCCAATGTAAATACGCTCTTCTAAGCTTCCCCCCAGTCTAGATTAGTCAAAAAAAGCATTGAGTCAAGCACTGGAACAACTAATCTTTATTTTTCGATTGAACAGCAAATTCCCCAATACGATACGTAAACCACGGTGGGTTCGATCTTTGTCTCTGCCTGGCCAAGCCCTTCAGCCTCGTGCAAGCAGAAACACTCGAAAAGGTCACGCAGTCCCAAGCGCTCTTCCAGAAGATCGACAAAGGACCTCGTGGAGGCTGCAATGTCCCCGAACCTTGAGGGACTGAACTACACAGGGGTGGTCTCTTTACAATCCAATCAAACATATTAATTACAACAATACATTATTGACAGTTCCCCAAACCAATAACAGAATATCCTATACACTGTTTCAGGAGAAGCTTCTGGAAGAAACTTAAATAATACAACATTTACCCTAAAATTCAAAACAACTCTGCCAGGGCTTAACACTTTGGCCAATCAACAAACAGCAGGGAAATTGTCTAGCAAAACTATTTACAGTATATACAATGCTTTTGCAGTAATCCAATCAACTTCATACATTTTACGCTTCTTTGGAGGTCTTCTGCAGAAATCTCATTCATTCTGTCAATTGAAGAGATACTCAAACATTTCTTATCTGCAACACTGATCTGGGCCCCAGACTGGCACCATCAACAGCTTGTCTTGTATCTGCAGTAACACAGACTGGACCAAAATGGCCTAACACTGCATGAAGTCTTTACTAAATGTTGATGTTGTAACTGCTCTGTTTTAGCCAGGGTTTACAATGCAAGCCCCAGTATTGGGAAGACCATTGTATGACAAACTCTACTGCACTATTTTATCTGAATGTGCAACCTCAGTTCTGACACAAAAGCATGGGGATAGGCATAGACCAGTTTTCTATTACTCTTCGAAATTAGATCCTGTAGCCAGGGGACACCCACTCTGCACCCAAATTCTACCTGCCATATATAACAGTTTACAGTCGCTGCAAATTTGACCCTACAGCAGGAGATTGTAGTATATACATTCAGTGGCAGCCTTGTTGGGACAGCGCCAAACCCAGCATTTAACAATGGCTTGCCAGAATAAATACGGGATCTACCTAGTAAATAATCTGAAACTTCAATTTAGGCATTGTACATCAATTAACCCAGCATCTTTTCTTGTCTCACCCTCAGAAGAGCAGTCAGAGGCGGGACATGACTGTTTATTTATTATTGAGGAGCAGACATCTGTGAGGGAGGACTTGAGAGACGCATGCATAGAGGACCCGGACATGACTTCATCTATTGGACCCTGGGGTGAGAAATTGTCTGGGCATGCAATTACTAATCAGAATGTGGAAAATGGAGAAGCAGTTGCCTTTGAGTCACCTTATTCAGCACAGCAGGCTGAATTATTTGCTTTAATTCGGGCTTGTATTATTGGAAAAAATTAAATGTCAATATTTACACAGATTCTCAGTACATGATTTCGGACAATTTGTGGGGAAATAGAGGATTTTTAACCAGCAGGGACTCAAATTACAAATAATCAATTGGTGACAGATTTATTAACGCCCCTGTTGCTACCCAACCACATTTTGGTCATGAAATGTAGTGCACACACAAGAGGACAGACCCCCAACAAACATTGGAAATCGTAGTGCTGATCTAGCAGCAAAATAAATATCCTGGGAACGTAAGATGGTGATACCAAAGATTATGAGGCAGACTAAAAGTTTAAATAACATCACCCTCGGAGAGGCCGATGCCAACCATCCAAGAGATTGTTCAGTTGCAGGAGGAAGCTACTGAAAGGGATAAAGAATGATGGAGGCAACTTGGGTGTATACAGGATTGTATGACTGGACTGTGAACCACTCCAGCATGGCAAACTTGCATGACAAACTCTTTGGCAGTATGGGTTCTAGAATGTATGCACTATGCAACTCATTGTGATGCAAGAGCAGTAGGAGACACTCTTGTGGCTACTTGGTGGCATCCAAGATTACAAACATTAGCTCAAAAAGTAAGCAGTAATTGACTAGCCTGCCAGAAATACAATCCAGGGAAAGGAATAGGATGTGCAGAGGGAAAGACACTATTGCCCATGGGTTCGTTCAAGACATTACAGATGGACTACATTGAATTGGAGGGGGGCCAGGGTTATAAGTATGTACTTATCATAGTCGATGCATTCAGCCGGTGGATTGAAGCTTACCCAACCCTTGATAATAAAGTGGTTACTTTTGTCAAGGTGTTAAGGAAATAAATTGTCCCTAGATTTGGCATCCCTATTCGACTTAGTTTGCATAACGGTCCACACTTTATTGGGCAAATTAATATGTGAACAGCTGGGCATCCAGCAGAAATTACACTGTGCTTATCGACCACAGGCTGCTGGACTTGTAGAAAGGTAAATCAGACCATTAAAACTAATTTCGCTAAATTGAACGCGGAGACTGGATTTGGTTGGATTAAATTACTTCCCATAGCTCCATTTCAAATGAGAGTCACGCCTGTAGGGAAATCTAGACTGAGCCCAGCTGAAATTGTTTATGGAAGACCCTTGAGAACACCTTGGAATCAAAATGCAATGAAAATAATCAACTTTCATCCTATGACTGCGGAGAGGACTGACTACATTCTAGCTTTGACTCGAGCGTTAAAAGAATCACACTATAGATTAAGAGCAGCATATAGTGAGTTGCCTTTGTTGTCAGCTTCGACTAAAGTGAAGCCTGGAGACTATGTCCTTGTAAAGAACTGGGTAAGGAAAGGGTTGGAGGTTCGCTGTGAAGGATCTTACCAGGTTGTCCTATAGGCACAAACAGCAATGAAAGTATTGGGTGCTAACTTGCTTTATTCCAGATTCTCTCAGAAACTCATACTCCGCGATGAGTCAAAAACAGATGAACTTATCAGGATGGATGGAAGGAATTTACGTCCATGAAAACTCGGGAGATGAAGACGCCTCAGGCGGAAATCATAAAGCTCCCATGCAAAATCGGGAAGCTTGGTGAAATTCTGGGAAAATACATCAGCATCTTCTTGTTAGAATATCTATAATAGTAAAGTAGTCATTATAGTGTTTTGGTTATCATTAATGATGAGGATTATCATAAATGATAAAATGGAGGAATGTTAATATTGGCCAAATAATAGATGTCACAAAATGGAGGATCTCTGTATTTGCAAGAACCTGCAGTTTAATATGGATAAATGTAAGGTTATCCACGTTGGTAGCAAAAACAGAAAGGCAGATTATTATCTAAATGGTGTCAAGTTGGGAAAAGGGGAGGACAACGGGATCTGGGGGTCCTCGTTCAACATTCAATTAAAGTAAGCATGCAGGTACAGCAGGCAGTGAAGAAAGGGAATGGCATGTTGGCCTTCATAACAAGAACAGTTGAGTATAGGAGCAAAGAGGTCCTTCTGCAGTAGTAGAGGGCTCTAGTGAGACCACACCTGCAGTATTGTGTGCAGTTTTGGTCCCCTAATTTGAGGAACGACATTCTTGTTATTGAGAGAGTGCAGCGGAGGTTTACAAGGTTAATTCCCGGGATGGTGGGATTGTCATATGATGAGAGAATGCACCTGCTTATGTGATCTGGAGTTTGGAAGGATGAGAGGGTATCATATTGAAACATAAGATTATTAAGGGTTTGGACACGCTAGAGGCAGGAAACATGTTCTCGATGTTGGGGGAGTCCAGAACCAGGGGCCACAGTTTAAGAATAAGGGGTAAGCCATTTAGAATGAAGTGAGGAAACACTTTTTCACACAGAGAGTTGTGAATCTGTGGAATTCTCTGCCTCAGAGGGCGGTGGAGGCTGGTTCTTAGGATACTTTCAAGAGAGAGTTCGATAGGGCTCTTAAAAATATCAGAGATATGGCAAGAAGGCAGGAACGGGGTATTATCAGGGATGATCAGCCATGATCACATTGAATGGCAGTGCTGACTCGAAGGGCCGAATGGCCTACTCCTGCACCTATTGTCTATTATGTGTTCCCGCGTATCACCTTTGTAGCTCATTCCACCGTTTACCATCCCTCTACCTGTTTCCATCTCTCATTGTCATAAAGTCTCAGAGGGATGTCAACCCAAGTCGCCCATGCCAGCAAAGTTGAGACATCTAAACTTGTCCCATTCGCCAGTTTACCCCGTACCAAGTAATCTCCAAATATATTTTATATGCTGACATAACGCATCTGCCTGAACTACGTCCTCTGGCAACTCGTACCATACACCCACCATCCTCTGTGCGATAAACGTTGTCCCTTAGACTGCTGGTAAACCATTCTCCTCTAGGTGTAAATCTATGTATTCTTGTTATCGAATACTCTACGTTGAGTAAAATACTGTATAATGTACCTCATGCCTTCCTTTCATGAGTTTTGTAGATCACTATGTTCACTCCTTAGACTCCTGTGCTCCAGGGAAATCCTACCCTGCCCAACCTCTCCTTATAGCTAGGCTACTGGAGTTCTGGCAACATCTTCCTAAATCATCTCTACAGTCTTTCCAGATTAATGGCATCTTCCCCTTAGCAGAAGAACTAAAGCTGTACCCAATATTTCAACACTATATATTTTTTCCATTCACCTATCATGGACTATAGAACGTTAGCCAATTCGTCGGCCAATGCCAACCAGCTTGCCTAACCAAACTTGTTCATTCTTCTCCCTCAACTAGTTCATCTGCCCAACATCCCTCCCTTATCTGGGTCCATATCACCTTCCACAGCAGCAACATCATGTTTCAAGCACCATTCAGCCTCTGCCTTTCCCTCCCATTCTACTCCCCCCATCAACACACTTGTCTACCCCAATTTTGTTCTGATCTTTGCTCCCCTCTGTCTACCCAACAGCCAGGGCTGGATTTAGATGAAGAGAGGCCCTAAGCTGTTTCACTTGTGAGCCCCCCCTCCCTCCCAATCCCCCACCCCCATGACTAGAGGACCATGACTACCCGACAGTGACAGTGACACTTTTAGATCCTACTGTATGTTGTCATTAAACAGTTGGTTTTAAAATACATATTGGATTAATCGTGGAGCGGGCGATGCTTGACCTGGATCACCGTTTGAAGCTCTGGAGTGTTGGGCCTGCTGCTTCAACATCATGGAGCTGTGGTTTGCGGAGCTCCCAGCCTCGGGCCATGTTGATTTTAATATCGTGGGCCCTGGGATCCCTTTGCCGAGGGCCACCAGCGTGAATCTCCACCCAGCTCAGCCTGTGGACTTCGGGAGCCGCGTTCTCCAGTAGGAAGTGGCCGATTCGGAAGTCCAAGCCGCTGAGAATATTCTCCCGTTCCGACGTCGGATGATGACCCCAAATTTCATTGTACCAATGGCCATGAGGGGGGGTCCAAGAGGAGGGGGTCTGTTGGATATGGGAAAAGGGATCCTCAATGGGGGGCGAGGACTTCTTCCCATGGAAGAACGGTGTGAGGCGGAAGCGACGGAAGAAGAGCTCCAAATCGGGGCGGGACCAGAACTCATTGAGGTGAGGGCGGAGGGGGACAAAGGTGAGGCCTCTGCTGAGGACAGACCAATCGGTATCTGAGAGGGGGAGGTCAGGGGGGATGGCGAACCCACGGCAGGGATGGGGGTTGGGGCCGGAGGAAGGCAGGTGTGGACTAAGGCCAAGACGATGTCTGGTGTGGGGGTGGTGGGGGGTGGTCGGGGTAGGGGGGTATGAGGACTGTAGTGTGGGTGAGGAAGAGCTGGGGTCACATGGTTTGAGGGGAATGGGGAAGACCCAGTGGAACAGCCACTGAGATTACCAGGGTTGGGGGGCATAAGCTAGCTAGCAGCACTAGGACCCAGCGTAGTCAAACCCAGGGGAGTTGGAGTCTGCAGCATGGAAACATCAGGCCCGGTGCTGAGTCCAGGCTGCAGGTAAGGTGACGGCTGCAGGCTGCTAGAGGGCGGTGCAGTGGCCAGGGTCAGCGGTCAATGAGTAGGAGGTCCCGATGATCAGTGGGGCAGCGAGGTTCGAGGGGTCCAGTGAGGCAGCGAGGTGAGTAGGCCCCCCTAGATCAAGAGGCCCTATGCTTAAGCTTGTCTAGCTTATACGTAAACCCGGCCCTGCCAACAGCCACCATCTCCCAACCCTACTCTACCTATCCCTCACCTTGCTCCATCTGCCTATCATCGCGCTGCTCACCTGGTTCCACCGATGCCCCACCTCTCTGCTTCTCCTCACCTCTTTATACCTGCGATCTCTCCTCTACCCTCCTGATGCAGGGTCTCGACTCGCAAGGCAGACTCGCCTTTTGCCTGCATAACTGCTGCTTGACCCACTGAGTTCTGTGGTGGCCAAGTTATGGGGTATTTCGAAGGCGGGGATTGTCAGATTCTTGATTTGGATGCGTGTCAGGCATTATGGGGAGAAGGCAGGAGAATGGGGTTGAGGGAAAGATAGATCAGCCGTAACTGAATGGCGGAGTAGACTTGATGGGCCAACTCCTATGAACTAATGAGTTCCTCCAGCAGCTCAGCACATACAAACAGGGTGGAAAGGTCAAGGACGTGAAAGCATAGCAGTTACGGTGAGAGGAGCAAAGTAGAAAGGAAAGGTGAGGAGCAAATACTTTTTAAACACAGATGGTGGTAGGGAATAGGAATACTTCCCAGCAGCTGTCTGTCTTTTCATCTTTTTATTTTTTATTTTAGTTAGTTAAGTGTTTTGTTTGGAGGTCTAGACTTTTTTATGTGGGGGGTGGGAGAGGGGGAAACTAGCGTTCAGGGTCCCTACCTGGTCGGAGAGGCAGCTTTTCTCCGGGCTGCAGCTTCGACCCGTCCTCGCGGCCTACCAGCGGGCGTGGAGCGGCGTTTCCTGTCGGGGACCGCCCAGAACCTCGGCTTCGGCAGCGGCACAGCGCTGGAGCGTTATCGCGGAGCGGCCGATGCCTTGCCCGGGTCGCCGCGCTGGAGCTCCGGTGAGCTGAAGATCAATGAGGAAAACATCGCGGAGCTGCGGGTCTGTGGAGCGACCAGCTTCGGGCGGCGGCGCTGAACTTTACACCGGGAGCCTGGGATCTCTAGATGAGATCGCCAGTTGTCGAGCTCCAACCGGCGCGGCCTTGTTGGCTTCGGAAGCCGCGGCCTCCAGTACGGAAGCGGTCATTCCAGGGTTCCCAAGTCGCTGAGAGGACTCTCCCGACGCCGGAGCAACATCACCCGGCGAGAACGGCCTGGAACATCAGGCCTCCGTAGAGGCAAATGTGGAGGCCTCAATAGGCCCGACTATGGGTGAACTGGGGTTGGGGACTGGACTTTGTGCCTTCCCTCATAATGGGAACCATTGTGGGGGGATGTTCTTTATGTTTAATGTTATGTCTGTATTCCTTCTTTATGTGCTGCAAAATGGCAAGAAGCATTTCACTTCGCTACACCTAGGTGTATGTGAATGTGACCAATAAAATACCTTTGATACTTTGGTTGCTTTCAACAAAGTGGCCTCTGTGTTGTTCTCCTGCATTTGAACATGTGCATATGAAAAATTTGGACAGGCCAGGGATAGGCTGCGGGTTTCAATGGTCCCTGTAGCCTTATATCCCTGGAAAGTACTGCCAGGGGTGGTGGTGGAAGCCAGATACGACTGTGGCATTTGAGAGGCTTTTAAATAGGCACATGGATCTGCAAGGATTGGAGGGACATGGATCACGTGCAGGCAGTGATTAGTTTAAGTTGGCATCATGTTCCGCACGGACATTGCGGGCCGAAGGGCCTCTTCCTGACCTGTACTGTTCTTATGTTCTAAACTGTGGCCATTGGGACAGGTCGGAGTCTGTGCACCGAAGCAAATTACTCATCTCCTAATGCCTCAAAATCTTAAAACAAAATGCAATTGTGAAACTCCAACAGAACATCCCCAACTGCAGGGGCAGTCAGTGTTTGACCAGTCCACCACCTACATGCACCTTTGGACTTTAGACTTAGAGTGGAAACATGCCCATCGGCCCACTGAGTCCATGCCAACCATCGATCCCCCCCCCCCCCCGTACACTAGCACTATCCTACGCACGAGAGACAATTTACAGAACACAATTAACATACAAACCTGCACATCTTTAGAGCATGGAAGAAAACCGGAGCACCCGGAGAAAGCCCACGCGGTCACGGGGAGAACGTGTAAACTTTGTACAGACAACACCCGTAGTCAGGATGGAAACCGGATCTTTGGCGCTGTGAGGTAGCAACTCTACCCCTGCGCCACCGTGCTGCCCTCTCCAAGCTACACACCATCAGCAGTGTGCATCACCCTTTCATCGTGGCTGGGTTTTAATACTGACACTGTCAAGCCCACAGTGGTGTGGTGGGTGTCCCCTCAACAGAAGGATTGCGAGCGTTGAAGGCAGCAGCTTGCCGTCACCTGCTGAACCACGTGTGAACCATGAATAAGTGGACGGAGTAAGCTGAACCACTCACCAGTGATCTCATTTGCCTCCAGGTTGATGGTTTCCAGTGCTGCCAGCTCAGTCAGCTGGTGTGGGAAGTCAGACAGCTTGTTTCGTGCCAGGTTTATGCTTTTCAGGTGCGTCAGAGTCTTCACTTCGTCAGGTTACATTGAGATGTAGGAAAGGAGGGTTAATAGAGGCAGCTGGACGGAGGTAGAGGGAAACGAGTTGTTTATTGGTAGTGGTAGTGGAGGGGAAATGGCAGATATGCTCCTCCTGCAGATTGCGTGAGATCCCTGAGAAATAATCATGTGGAAAGTGCATTACAACTGAAACTATCAACTGACTGATTTACTTTGTTCAGGCTGCACTTGCTCTATTTTGAGCAGTTGTAGTTGCCTCATTGGAGGAAAGATGTGGAATCGTTGGAACAGGTGCAGAAGAGGTTTACCATAATACTGTCTGGAATAGATGGGATTTGATATTAGAATATCTGGATAAACTTGAATTGTGTTTCTTGGATCTTCAGAGGCTGAGCGGCGATCTGATAGAAGCATGTTACCATGACGTGAGGCCCTCGGCTGCTGTGAAAGATTGGATAGGCTCGG
Source organism: Leucoraja erinaceus (assembly GCF_028641065.1). NCBI lineage: Eukaryota > Metazoa > Chordata > Chondrichthyes > Rajiformes > Rajidae > Leucoraja > Leucoraja erinaceus. Next base: position 32,475 of record NW_026576124.1, on the reverse strand, counting down.
ACTTTATTCCCGGAGCGTAGGGGGTAGAGTTGTAAACAAAAGGAGGTGTATAAAAATCAAAACGGAAACATAACAGGTGAATATACAATAGGTTTTCCAAGAGCATGGCTTTCGATAACTATATTGTGCAGGGTTCCAATGACAGGGGATAGATCCTCGGAGCAATGTTTCCATACGGAGGTTGTGGGTAAATGGAACGAGGAAGCCACAGAGCAATTACAAAAACAACAATTAAAATAATTTGGGCAGGTGCATGATTTGGAACAGTTCAAAGGATATCGACCGAAAACGTACAAAGTGGGTCGAGGTCAGATTTAACTTCTGGTCAGCATGGACGAGTTGGATTGTAGGGCCTGCTTCCCGGTGCTAGGAATATTTAGCTCTATGACCTGTATGCCAAATATCTCTGGTAAGAAAATTACTGGAGATCTGACAGATAAGTTGTACATGCATTTGGAAAGACAGGAGTTAATTAGCGGCAGTCAAGCTGCTGAATGCCGCTAATCAATTTCGATCGCCAAAGATTTATTTATATATTATTTATCAGAATCACCACCAGTAACTTTCCTACACAGCTGATAGGCTTACCAGTCATACAATACTTCCCTAATTGAATCTTGAGTGTTTTTACGAAGTTCCCGAGAAGCTTATTGGTGGCATGACAGTAGATAAAAATACATAGCCCATGGACCCATCTTCAAGGATGGATATAGGAGGCACTAGAGGACATAGCTTTATGATGACAAGCCGCAGAGGTCTGTTTAGGGCCTGTTGCTGTTTGTCATAAATATAGAAACGAATTACATGAGAATGCACAGAGCATGAATAGGCAAAGCTTGCAGATAGACATAGAAACATAGAAAATAGGTGCAGGATTTGGACATTCAGCCTACACCGCCATTCAATATGACCATGGCTGATCATCCAACTCAATATCCCATCTCTGCCTTCTCTCCATATCCCCTGATCCCTTTAGCCACAAGGGCCACATCTAACACCCTCTTAAATATAGCCAATGAACTGGCCTCAACTATCTTCTGTGGCAGAGAATTCCACAGATTCACCACTCTCTGTGCAAAAAAAGATTTTCTCATCTTGGTCCTAAAAGACTTCCCTCTTATCCTTAAACTGTGACCCCTAGTTCTGGACTTCCCCAACATCGGGAATAATCTTCCTGCATCTAGCCTGTCCAACCCCTTAAGAATTTTGTAAGTTTCTATAAGACCCCCCCTCAATCTTCTAAATTCTAGCGTGTACAAGCCGAGTCTATCCAGTCTTTCTTCATATGAAAGTCCTGCCATCCCAGGAATCAGTCTGGTGAACTTTCTCTGTACTCCCTATACGGCAAGAATGTCTTTCCTCAGATTAGGAGACCAAAACTGTACGCAATACTCCAGCTGTGGTCTCACCAAGACCCCGTACAACTGCAGTAGAACCTACCTGCTCTTATACTCAAATCCTTTTGCCATGAATGCTAACATAACATTCGCTTTCTTCACTGCCTGCTGCACCTGCATGCCTACTTTCAATGACTGGTGTTCCATGACGCCCACATCTCGTTGCATCTCCCCTTTTCCAAATCGGCCACCATTCAGATAACAGTCTACTTTCCTGTTTTTGCCACCAAAGTGGATTATCTCACATTTATCCACATTATACTGCATCTGCCATGCATTTGCCCATTCACCCAACATATCCAAGTCACCTTGCAGCCTCCTAGCATCCTCCTCACAGCTAACACTGCCCCCCAGCTTCGTGTCATCCGCAAACTTGGAGATGTTGCATTCAATTCCCTTATCCAGATCATTAATATATATTGTAAATAGCTGGGGTCCCAGCACTGAGCCTTGCGGTACCCCACTAGTCACTGCCTGCCATTGTGAAAAGGACCCGTTTACTCCTACTCTTTGTTTTCTGTCTGCCAGCCAGTTCTCTATCCACATCAATACTGAACCCCCAATACCATGTGCTTTAAGTTTGTATACTAGTCTCTTATGTGGGACGTTGTCGAATACCTTCTGAAAGTCCAGATATAACACATCCATTGGTTTTCCCTTATCCACTCTACTAGTTCCTCGAAAAATTCTATAAGATTCGTCAGACATGATTTACCTTTCATAAATGCATGCTGACTTTGTCCAATGAATTCACCACTTTGCAAATGTGCTGATATCCCATCTTTAATAACTGACTCTAGAATTTTCCCCACCACTGATGTTATACTAACTGGTCTGTAATTCCCCATTTTCTCTCTCCCTCCCTTATTAAAAAGTGGGGTTCCATTAGCTACCCTCCAGTCCTCAGGAACTACTCCAGAATCTAAAGAGTTTTGAAAAATTATCACTAATGCATCCACTATTTTTGCAGCTACTTTCTGCGGCTAAGATTGACATGAGTGACATTGTACACAGTGATTTTGATAGAAAGGTAAAAGATTTTGAGAAATTGGGATAGTAAAGGTAATCAGAACTTTTTTTCTTCCAGGGTAGAAATATCAAAGTGTGGTGGGGTATAGTTTTATGTATTAGTGAAGATGTTTAAATGAGCTCTGCGGGGTACCTTTTTTCTTTACACAGAGAATGATGGGTGCCTGAAATTCGCTGTCAGACGTGGAGATTAAAGCATATTGGATAGTAGGTTTCAGATGTTTTCAGATAGGAAGCTTTTAAAATGGAACAGAAGTTCCTTTACAGTTAAAGGTCGGAACCTGGAGAGTATTGAGCCTTTTATGATATCTAGCAATATGTAAATAGTTCCCTCACACCCTGATATGGAGGTGAAATGTTGTTTGCCATGCCGGCTTTCATAATTCAGGGAATTGCGGAAGTTTCATCAGATTGTGCAAGACGTTAGTGTGGCCACATTTAGAGTGTTCTGCTCAGTTGGTCACCCTGCTGTAGGAATGATTGCATTAATGTGTAAAGAGTACAAACCATATTTACAAGAATATTACCAAGATATTAGGGCCTGCATTGTGGTTAGGTTAGGTCTATTCCTTGTTGATCAAAGAGAAGAACATAAGAGGTACAAGGAAGTTTTACAGTGGAGCAATCAAAATGCAGAAATAATTTGTGTTCCTACAAGCTGCAGAAACAGCAGTTCCTTGATTCTACATTGCAACTGTTCCACTGCAAGATCTCCTCACGGTATGCCTTCTCTGAAGACGTTCTCCTCTAAGTCTGATGATGGGTCCTAACCCGAAATTCGCCTATCCATGTTTGCCTGGGATGTTGCCTGAAGGCTGCTTTTTGTATCCTTTCTTGATAAATCAACATTCTTGTTTCTACATGTTGACTGCTTCACTGCAAAATCACCTCAGGGTACAAAAGGTTCTCTAAATGTACTGATCGCTGATCAACACGGACATACTGAGCCGAAGGGGTTGTTTTCATGCTGTATCTCTAAAGTAAACGGAAGTCTGATGAAGGACTCCAAACCGAAACATCACCTATTCATGTTATTCAGGAATGCTGCCTAAAAATAATTTTTTACACAGGTGAATCTGTGGAATTCTCTGCCACAAAAGGTAGTTGAGGCCAGTTCATTGACTATATTTAAGAGGGAGTTGGATGTGGCCCTTGTGGCTAAAGGGATCAGGGGGTGTGGAGAGAAGGCAGGGATCGGATACCGAGTTGGATGATCAGCCATGATTATATTGAATGGCGGTGCAGGCTCGAAGGGCCGAATGGCCTACTCCTGCACCTATTTTCTATGTTTCTATGACCCGCTGATATCCTCCAGCATTTTTGTGTGTTTACTTGGTAAACAAGCATATGTCGTTCCTTATTTTCTGCACAAATTCACTTCCCACTGATGCTCTGGTTCATATTTTGTACCAGTCCAAGTGATGATTAAGCCGGTGAGGCCTAAATGGATCATGTTGTTGCAACACATGCTAATAATTAACCAGGTTAATAACATGGAGTTATAATGCACTGGATGGTAAAAACACAGAAGGTGCCCATTCAATTTGACGCCAGTTGAAATCAATGATAAAACGCAGCCCCAAAGAAAGGAAATCCTCTCAACTGTTAAGAGATCGCGTACAGTTTAATTGCAAAAATGGCGGTCAGACTTGGCATAAATAATTTTACATGAAGATAAATAGGCAGCAATTCAAAATTCTAAAAGCAGTGATAAAAATGAATTGGTTTCTACCAAAGACAGACACCTTGCTGGAGTAACAGCAGGTTAGGCAGCACCTCTGGTGAAAATGGGAAGGTGATGGTTCGGGTCTGGACCGTTCTTCAGTCGGGGGGGGGGGGGGGGGGGGGGGGTGTGTAGTGGAGTACAAGATCCTAGAGCGGGGCTCTTTGGTGGAGTACTGAACTGAAGCAAGGAAAGACCAGGACAAGTCATGTCGAGCAAGAGATTAAATCGAGCAGGGACGATGTGATCCCAAGGTGGATACAACGTTGCAAACTGTGGAACTGTTTAAACGACTTTTAATGGATAGAGGGAGGGGTTCACTGTTTGTATGTTTGCAAAATTAGAGAATTCAATGTTGAAATCACATGTCCTAGAGCGGAGCTCTATAATCATTGTACACAGCGGGTGGCAAAATGGAGGTCGCGTTTTGCATTGACAAATGGCGGCCGTGACGTTCGGTCACGTACTACACGTCAGCACGTTGTTTTACGCCGGAGTGGAGCATCTTGGTCTGTGTGCGGCGCCATGGAGATGGAGACTGTGGGGCCGATGGAGCAGAGAGATCTGCAGCTGCTGCTGGCGGCCGAGCAACAGAAGGCGCAGCTGCAGCTGAGAGTTCACAGCCTGACAGCCGAGTGCTGGGACAAGTGCGTGGAGAAGCCGGGCTCCAAGCTCGACTCGCGGACCGAGAGCTGCCTGGTCAGTTGCGTGGATCGCTTCGTGGACACCACGCTGGCCCTCACCAACCGCTTCGCGCAGATGGTGCAGAAGGGCGGCCACTGACTGGAGGCTGTCCCACCGCCGCCCACATGGACATCCGGTGCCGCTCGCTGTCTGCAACTGTTGCTCGGTATAAACCCACCGGCTGAAGGTGTCCCCAAGGTCATTGCACCAACTCCTGTGTCTTCACATCTTCAGCGGGACTTACTGAATCAATGGAAACCGATTAAAACCCTGGAATTTGTGTATTGACTAAAGTTGCGGCACCGGTGGATAGATGAAGGCCTCAGGACACCAACCCTCAACTAACTTGGGCCATGGAAATCTGCCGCAGACCGAGTGGTGACCTGTGATCATGTGAGCTGCGTTATTACCTCTGAAGCTGCCATGATGCTCCCCACAGGAACGAGACTTGTGGCTATATTTGTACATCGGGAAATAACTATCAGTTTTACCGAGTTTGTATGAGTTGTCTGTGCTGCCCCAGTAATAAACGTTGTGTAGAGTTACATCAACTGCAGTTCTTGGTTTACAAAAAAGACGAAATACAGGAATAACTTAGCGGGTCAGGCAACATCTGGAGTACATTAGCAACGAAAAAAATGCATGACCTTATCTATGCCTCTCATCTCTGGCCTTAGTCCACCCATTTGCCAATTATCCCCTCCCCCTATCACCTGTTATCCATCTATCATCTGCCAGGCTTTGTCTCACCCCAAACGTTTCCCATTAGGGAAAAAAAATCAAATACTAGAGGGCATAGCTCTGTGAGAGGAACAAAGTTTAAAATATGCATGGCAAGTTTTTTTACACAGGATCGCGAGTGTCTAGAATGTGCTGCTGGGGATTTAAGAGACTTTTTGATCGAACCATTTCCAGTGTATACATGATAAGGGAATGATGTTTCTTTATTTCAAAAAATATTTTAAATAAAAAAATGATAAGGGAACAACGTTTAGTGCAAGATAGAGCATGCAAACTCTGATCAAGGATAGTCCAAGGGTCACCAAAGAGTTAGGTAGTAGTTCAGCGCTGCTCTCTGGTTGTAGTTGGATGATTCAGTTGCCTGATAACAGCTGGGAAGAAACTACCCTGAATCTGGAGGTGTGTGTTTTCATGTTTCTATACCGTTTGCCAGATGTAGGATAAGGTTAGGTGCAGGAGTAAATCAGTGGGCCAGGCTGCATCGCTGGAGGACATGAATAGGTGATGTTTTGGGTGGAGACTGCCTCAGACTAATTGTAGTTGTGGGAGAAAGCTGGAAAGAGGTGGTTTGGACAAAGCCTAGCAAATGTTAGGTGGATACAAGAGAGGGGGAGGTTGATTGGCAAATGGGTGGACAAAGACAGGTGAGAGGCATAAATGGGGTGCCTCAAGGCTCTGCTGGTACCCCAGTTATTTACAATATACATGAACAATTTAGACAAAGGAATCCCCAGTAGCATCCCCAAGATTGCAGACGACACAAAGCTGGGTAGCAGTGTGAGCTGCAAGGCGGATGCTTTGAGGCTGCAGGGTTACTTAGATAGATTTGGTGGGTGGGCAGATGCAGTACAATGTGGACAAATGTGAGGTTATCCACTTTGGTAGCAGGCAACAGGAAGGCAAAGTATTATCTAAATGGTGTCAGTTTTGGAAAAAGGGAGGTGCAACGAGACCAGTCACTGAAAGTAAGCATACAGGTACAGCAGGCAGTAAAGAAAGCAAATGGCATGTTGGCCTTCATAGCGAGAGGATGTAAGTTTAGGAGCAAGGAGATCCTACTGCAGTTGTGCAGGGCCATGGTGAGACCACACCTAGAATATTGTGTGCAGCTTTGGTCTCCTAATTTGAGGAAACACATTCTTGCTATTGAGGGAGTTCAGCGTAGGTTCACCAGGTTATTTCCCGGGATAGCAGGACTGACATATGATGAAAGAATGGATCAACTGGGCTTGTATTCACTGGAATTTAGAATGATGAGAGGGGATCTTATAGGGAGGTTTCACGGCAGTCGGGTCACGCCCCATGACCCATGTTGCTACGCTACTCCAAATGGATTACACGCGATGTACTGCAGGTAGGCACTTACCATTGTTTCCAGCGTAGCGGGCCCGTTAAAACCCGCCAAAATTGACAATTTTTGCGCTGCAAATAATTATGGAAATCAGGATAAGCGTGTGAGACATTTAGCCTACTTCAGAATTCCAAAAGTGAGGAGAAATGACGGTAGATAGAAGTGAGAGCTGAAGGGGCAACAACAGCCAGAGTGCTTAGCGAACATTGGACGTTTGCTCACTGCATTTCATCAACTAAGGCATTATTTGTGTTTTTTCTTGATTTCCTTGGCATCTAAAAAGTTTCAGAAGTGATAAATCTGGCTGTAATTTTTTTAAATTGCCCATGGTTCTCAAGTGGGTTTTTACGTACAAAATAAACGCATCTGAAGAAAAATTTACAGCCAGATTGATCACTTCTGAACCTTTTTAGATACCAAAGGAATCAAGAAAAAACACAAATAATGCCTTGCTGTTGATGAAATGCAGTGAGCAAACGCGATAATTCCGATATTTTCAATTACGATATCTGCACAGCCAATGTTTACCAAGCACTTTAGCTGCTGTTGTCCCTTCAGCTCCCGCTTCTCTTTACCTTCATTTTGCTTCACGTTTGGAATTCTAAAGTTGGGTACATGTCTCTCACACATACCCCGACTTCCACAATTTTCTTCAGCGTAAAAATTCAACATTTTGGTGGTTTTTAACAGGTAGGAAAGTAGGCGTTTCTTGCATTAATAACATATACCGGAAGTGACGGATGCCTTCCAGATAGAATGAGCGGCTCCGTGTGTCAAGCCCTATGACCCAGTGACCTTACGTGCAACCCCCCTATAGCAACATATTACATTCTTAAGGGATTGGACAGGCTAGATGCAGGAAAATTGCTCCTGATGTTGGGATAGTCCAGAACTAGGGTCACAGTTTAAGAATAAGGGATTGGCCATTGAGGACTGAGATGTGGAAAAACGTTTTCAGCCAGAGTTGTAAACCTGTGGAATTCTCTGCTAAGGAACACAGTAGAGGCCAAGTCACTGGATGTATTCAAGAAAGAGTTAGGTATAGCTCTTGGGGCTAACATGATCAAGGGATGTGGGGGGAAAAGCAGGAACAGGGTACTGATTCTGGATGATCAGCCATGATCATATTGAATGGTGGTGCTGGCTCGAAGGGCCAAATGTCCTACTCCACCTATTTTGTATGTTTCTATGAAAATGCTGCCAGGGGTTGATAGTTAAGTGTATACTATAGTCGCATTTAGGAGACATGAGGTTGTGCAGGGAATTGAGGAAACGGATTATGTGCAGACAGATAAGGTAAAGGGGGAAATCTTTTAGGACCGAGATGAGAAAAACATTTTTCACACAGAGAGTGGTGAATCTCTGCAATTCTCTGCCACAGAAGCTAGTTGAGGCCAGTTCATTGGCTATATTTAAGAGGGAGTTAGATGTGGCCCTTGTGGCTAAAGGGATCAGGGGGTATGGAGAGAAGGCAGGTACAGGATACCGAGTTGGATGATTAGCCATGATCATATTGAATGGCGGTGCAGGCTCGAAGGGATGAATGGCCTACTCCTGCACCTATTTTCTATGCTTCTAAAAGAGGGCATCTAGCACTGAACAGAGGGGACAAAAAAGGGGAGTTTAGTTTAGGTTGTTGATACAGCGTGGCAACAGGCCCTCCAGTCCATTGAGTCCGCGCTGACTTGCGATCCCCGTGCACTCGGGAAAATTTACAATCTTAACTGAAACCAATTAACCTACAAACTTGTACGTCTTTGGAGTGTGGGAGGATATAGTAGCACCCATGGGGAAAACCCATGAAGAACGTCCAAATGCCGTACAGACAGCACTCGCAGTCAGGATCGAACTGTGGTCTCTGGTGCTGTAAGGCGGCAATGCTACCACTGCGCCACCGTACCATTGTACCGATTATTATCTAAAATTGGAGAATTCAATGTTCATACTGTTGGTTTGTAAGTTACCCAAGTAAAATGTGAGATGCTGTTCCTCCAGTGTGTGTGTGGCCTCACTCTGGTAATGTAGTAGGGCCAAGATAGAAAAGACGGTGTGGGAAGGGGAGTTAAAATGGTCGGCAGCCAGGAGATGGAACAGGCCTACTGTCTAAATGGCATCAAGTTGGGAAAAGGGGAAGTACAACGGGATCTGGGGGTCCCTGTATATCAGTTTATGAAAGTAAGCATGCAGGTACAGCAGGCACTGAAGAAAGCGAATGGCATGTTGGCCTTTATAACACAAGGAATCGAATATAGGAGCAAAGAGGTCCTTCTGCAGTTGTACAGGACCCTAGTGAGACCACACCTGGGGTATTGTGTGCAGTTTTGGTCCCCTAATTTGAGGAAGGACATTCTTGCTATTGAGGGAGTGCAGCGTAGGTTTACAATGTTAATTCCCGGCATGGCGGGATTCGTATGCTGAGAGAATGGAGCAACTGGGCTTGTACACTCTGGAGTTTAGAAGGATGAGAGGATATCTCATTGAAACATATAAGATTGTTAAGGGCTTGGACACGCTAGAGGCAGGAAACATGTTCCTGATGTTGGGGGAGTCCAGAACCAGGTGCAACAGTTTAAGAATAAGGAGTAAGCCATTTACAACGGAGACGAGGAAACACTTTTTCTCACAGAGAGTGGTGTGTCTGTGGAATTCTCTACCTGAGAGGGCGGTGGAGGCAGGTTCTCTGGATGCATTCAAGAGAGAGCTAGATAGGGCTCTTAAAAATAGCGGGGATATGGGGGGAAGGCAGGAACGGGGTACTGATTGGGGATGATCAGCCAAGATCACATTGAATCGATCATGCTCGAAGGGCCAATTGGCCTACTCCTGCACCTTTTGTCTATTGTCTATTGCCTTAGTAGACCCAGTGCAGGTACTCTATGCGTAGTCTCGCTGATGCATAGGAGGCCATATCAGAACCAGATACAGTAGATGAAGTTAGAGGAGGTGCACATGAGCCTCAGTCTCACCTGGAAGGCCTGCTGGAGCCCCTAGATATAGGTGATAGAGGATGCTTCGGGACAGATGTTACATCTCCTGCGATTGCAGAGAAGGTACTTGGGGAGGGGCCGATTTGTGTGGGAGATGAGTGAACCAGGAATTGTGGAGGAAGCGGTCTTTGTGGAATGGGATGGGAAGGTGGTGGGATCATGTTGAAGGTGGTGCAAATATTTGTGAATGATGTGTTGGATGAGGAGGCGGGTGAGGTGAAAGGTGAGGACCAGGGGAACTCTATCCTTGTTCCGTCTGGGTCAGGAAACACGAGAGCAGAACTGCTGTCTAGGATAGACGGGCAACGGATCCATTTACAACAGCGGGGGGAAACCATGTTTGGTAAAGAAAGAACATCTCTGATGTCCTAGAATGAAAAGCTTTATTTTGGGAGCATATGGAGGCAGAGAGATCGAGAAAGAAGAGATGTCAGAGATAGTCCACGTGAATTTGCGGGCTGGTGATAAAGCTGATGAAATCACCGGTAATATTGAACAGGCCCTTCAGCCCAATATGTGCTGAATATGATTTGAGAAACTCTCTGCCTACACATGATCCATATTCTTCCATTCTCTGCATATCCATGTGCCGATCTAAAAGCCTCTTAAATGCCACCATCATTTCTGCCTCCACCAGCAGTGTATTCCAGTCACTCATTACCCTCCGTGTACAAATCATTGTCCCGCACATCTCATGGTGTCAGAGTCAAACAGCGTGGAAACAGACCTTTCAGCTCAACTTGCCCATTACTGACCAAAATACCCCATCTGCACTGGTCCTACCTGATCTATTCCCCTCATGATTTTGTACACCTCTATGAGATCACCCCTCATCCTCCTGCGATCCAAGGAATAAAGTCCCATCCTGCTCAACCTTTCCCTTTAGCTCCGGCCGAGTCCTGGCAGCATCCTCATAAGTGATCTCGGCACCCTTTTCAGCTTAACATCGTTCCTATAACATGGTGACCAAAACTGAACGCAATACTTGAAATGTGATCTCACCTCATAACTGCAAAATGACCTCCCAACTTCTATATTCAATACTCTGACGGACAAATGGTTATATGATGAAAGCCTTTTGACTGCCCCGTCTACCTGGGATGACGCTTTCAAGGAACTCCTAGCTCCCTCTGCTCTACAACACCCCCATAGTCTTACCATTCACTGTGTAGGTCCTGCCCATGTTAGACTTCACAAATTCCAACACGTCACTTTCTCTGTATTGAATTCCATCAACCAATCCTCAGCCCACGTGCTCAACAAATCAATATACTGCTGCAATCTTTGCCAATCAACTTCACTATCTACAATACCACCAACTTTAGTGTTGTCTGCAAACATTCTATTTATACTATGTACGTTCTCATTGAAATCTTTTAATTGCTGCTATGGTACCTCCTCTGGCAGCTCGTTCCATATACCAACCACCCTCTGTGTGAAAGAGTTGATCTTCAGGATCTTTAAACCTATCTTCTGGTTCTTGGTTCCCCAATTCTATTTATCTACCCCACCTGTTCCCCTCATGATCTTGTACACCTCTGCAAGATCATCCCTCATCCACCTGCCTCATTCCTTTACTCCACGTAATAAGGCACCTAGCTTGCCCAACTTCCCCCTATAGTTCAGGCCCTCAGGTCCCGGCAACAGACGACAATTGTAACATAATTTTTATACTCAATACCTGACCGAAGGCCAATGTGCCGATAGGCTTCTTTATTTTTAGAGATACAGCACAGAAACAGGCCCTTCGTTCCACCGGGTCCGCGCTGACCAGCGATCTCTGCAAATTAACACTATCCTACACACACTAGGGACAATTTTCACATTTTCCAAGCCAATTTACCTACTTTGGAGTGTGGGAGGAAATCAAAGATCTCTGAGAAAACCCAATGCAGGGCATGGGGAGAATGTACAAACTCCGTACAGACAGCGCGCGTCTGGATCGAACCTGGATCTCCGGCGCTGCAAGGCAGCAACTAGCGCTGTGACACTGCCGCCCTGATCTACCTGTGACACCGCTTTCAAGAAACTTTAAACTCTCCCCCTCTCACCTTAAACCCTTTAGTTTTTAACGTCGTGGGTACAAGATTCTCACTCTCTACCTCTCATAATTAGGTTCCATCAGGTTTCCCCAACCTCCGAAGCTCCAAAGGAAACAATCAACAACAACAATCAACAATTAACAATCAGTTTTATTCATCACATTGCACATAAAGTGCAAGTGAAATGAATTTGTCAGCAGCGGTACAATGAGAAAGAACACACAACACACGATAAAAATGTAACAGCAATCATCACTGTGGTGGAAGGCACAAACATTAGCCAGTCCTCCTCCGTTTTCCCCCGTGATCGAGACCTCAACCTTCCGCAGCCGTTGCTGCGGGCGTCCGGCTGGTAAAAGGACAAGGTAAAAGCCAAGGTAAGTCCAGAATCGGCTCCTCCCCACCGGAGACTGCGGCTTCAGGCTGGTGTAGGTCGCAGGCCGGTGGTCGTAGATTTAAAGTTCGCGCCGCAGCCAGAAGCACCGCAGACTGCAGGACCGGCGATCTGGAGCTCCTCTCCAGGGATCCCTGGCGAGGGACCCCGCTCCTGATGGTAAGTCGCCACGGCGCCCGCTGTAGAAGTTGGCAGCGGGCCGGCGGTGGAAGCTACTTCTTCCCCCCCCCCCCCGGGACCCCAACATGAGATCCCGGGTTGTAGACGCCGCGCCAGCTGGAGCTCTGCAGACCGCGGCTTCAGGCTGTCCAACCTTTCCTTGTAGCTAATACCTTCTAATCTAGGCAGTATTCTGACAAACCTCTTCTGCACCCTCTCCAAAGCCTTCCTGTAATGGGGCGACAAGAACTGTACACAATATTCCAAATTTGGCGTAACCAAAGTTTTATACAGCTATAGAATGACTTCCTGTTTCCAAAAGGACATGAAGTGCTGGAGTAACTCAGCAGATCACCCTGGAGAACATAGGTGACATTTTGGGTCGTGATCCTTCTTCAGACTGATTGTAGGAGGTGGGGGAGAGAAGAAAACTGGAAGAGGGGAGAGGCAGTATCTCCATGGCAGGTAATAGGTCGACAACTAATAGGGTGTTGGACGGGGGGTGTTGAAGGACAGCTGGTTGGAACAAAGGCCAAAGATAAGAAAGGAAGGAAGGTGGGAGACGGTTTGAAGACATACAGATTCTAAAGCCAGAGCGAGGAAATTGGCAGGAGTGGGTGAATGGAAGGGAGAAATAGATGAGAGATCAGGTGGGGCATAGGGAAGTTTGTGGGATAGGGAACATCAGCGGGAAGGGTGTTCAGGGGAGAAAGGTGGGGGGTGTTGTTCAGAGTTTAGTTCAGATACAGCGCGGAAACAGGCCCTTCGGCGCACCGAGTCCGCGCCAACCAGTGATCTCCGCACCCTAACACTATCCTACACACTAGGTACAATTTACAATTATACCACGCCAATTAGCCTACAAACCTGTACGTCTTTGGCGTATGGGGGGGAAACCACAGATCCCGGAGAAGACCCACGCAGCTCACGCGAAGAAGGTACAAACTCTGTGCAGACAAGCACCCATAGCTGGATCGTACACGGGTCTCTGGCGCAATAAAGCAGCAACTCTACCACTGCGCCACCATGCAAACTGGAAATGTCAATGTTCATACAGTTGGGGTGTACGCTACACCAAGTGGAATATGAGGTGCTCTTCCTCTACTTTGCTTGTGGCCTCACTCTGCTAATGATGGTCCAGGACATAAAGGACCATGTTGGAATGGGAAGGGGTGTTGAAATGGTTATAGTGTAATGAAATATGTGCAGGATTCAAGGATTCGGATCAATAAATGGAGGAAGCACATGGTCAGGGCCGGATTTAGATGAAAAGAGGCCCTAGGCTATTTCACTTGTGAGCCCCCCAATCCCCCACCCCCACGACTAGAGGACCATGACTACCCGACAATGACAGTGTGACACTTTTAGATCCTACTGTATGTTGTCATTAAACAGTTGGTTTTAAAATACATATTGGATTCAAGGGCTGAGCGGGCAATGCCTTACCTGGATCGCCGTTTGAAGCTCCGGAGTGTTGGGCCTGCTGCTTCAACATCATGGAACTGTGGTTTGTAGAGCTCCCAGCCTTGGGCTGCGCTGAGTTCAACATCGCAGAGCCCTGGGATCCCTTTGCCGAGGGCCGTCAGTGTGAATCTCCGCCCAGCTCAGCCTGTGGACTTTGGGAGCCGCGCTCTCCGGTAGGAAGTGGCCGATTCGAAGTCCAAGCCGCTGAGAATGTTCTCCCGTTCCGACGTCGGATGGTGACCCCAACTTTCATTGTACAAATTGGTGCATGTGACAATAAGTGTCTCTTGAATTGAATCTTGAATAATAAGAAATAAAGAAGCTACAAATACACTAAGAACAAAAATGTTTTTTTCTAGCCTTCTTCATAGCATAATCATCCAGAAGTTCACCAAGATTTGTTTGTCTAAGTTTGTCACTCTCAATGCGCAGAATGCTCAGTGCAGACAACCTCTCGAGACTGTGGACTTTAATTCATTTTTAATTATTTTGAGTCATGAAAAAGACCTCATTCCCGAGAAGTTTGTGACCATTAAGCTAAGAAAAGGCCACAAGATTGATTCCACATTAGGGAAGGCCATAGAAAATAGGTGCAGGAGGAGGCCATTCGGCCCTTCGAGCCAGCACCACCATTCATTGTGATCATGGCTGATCATCCCCTATCAATAACCTGTGCCTGCCTTCTCCCCATATCCCTTGACTCCACTATCTAACTCTCTTAAATCCATCCAGTGACTTGGCCTCCACTGCCCTCTGTGGCAGGGAATTCCATAAATTCACAACTCTGGTTGAAAAAGTTTTTTTTCACCTCAGTCTTAAATTACTTCCCGTTTATTCTAAGACTGTGGCCCCTGGTTCTGGACTCACCCAACATTTGGAACATTTTTCCTGCATCTAGCTTGTCCAGCCCTTTTATAATTCTATATGTTTGTATAATCTAAACTCCAGTGAATACAAGCCTAGTCTTTTCAATCTTTCCTCATGTGACAGTCCCACCATCCCAGGGATCAATCTCGTGAACCTACGCTGCACTGCTTCAATCACAACAATGTCCTTCCTCAAATTAGGAGACCAAAACTGTACACAATACTCCAGATATGGTCTCACCAGAGCCCCATACAACTGCAGAACCTCTTTACTCCTATACTGAAATCCCCTTGTTATGAAGGCCAACATTCCATTAGCTTTCTTCACTGCATGCTGTACCTGCACGCCAACTTTCAGTGACCGGTGTACAATGACAGCCAGGTCTCGCTGCACCTCCCCCTTACCTAATCTAACTCCATTGAGATAATAATCTGCCCCCTTGTTTTTGCTGCCAAAGTGGATAACCTCATATTTATCTATATCATACTGCATCTGCCCACTCACTCAACCTGTCCAGGTCACCCTGCAACGTCCTAACATCCTCCTCACAGTTCACACTGCCACCCAGCTTTGTATCATCCGCAAACTTGCTAGTGTTGCTCCTAATTTCCTCTTCCAAATCATTAATGTATATGGGAAGTAGTTGCGGCCCCAACACCGAGCCTTGCGGCACTCCACTCGCTACTGCCTGCGATTCTGAAAAGGTCCCGTTCACTGCTACTCTTTTCTTCCGGTCTGCCAACCAATTTTCTATCCATGTCAACACCCTACCCCAATACCATGTGCTCTAATTTTAGTCACCAGTCTCCCGTGCGGGACCTTTTTAAAGGCTTTCTGAAAGTCTAGATACACTACATCCACTGGCACCCCTTCATCCATTTTACTTGTCACATCCTCAAAAAATTCCAGAAGATTAGTCAAGCATGATTTCCCTTTCATAAATCCATGTTGACTTGGACTAATCCTTTTACTGCTATCCAAATGCCCCATTATTACCTCTTTAATAATTGACTCCAGCATCTTTCCCACCGAGTAAGCTGACTGTAAATCCAAGGTTTTGTTTTCTAATAGTCTCTGTCGAATTAAAGGCGATGCCAAACTTATTTGACTTGCAGCACAGGAGATTGGCTAGTAAGGTGGCAAAAAATCTTATTGCTATGGGGGATCGTTTTTCTGCAAATTTAAAAACAATGCAAACTGGAAGAGGACAAGATGAGTTTTAGTAATTAGATAGACAGACACACAGGCAGACATGGATAGACAGATAGATTCACAATTGCTGCTCTGATCTTTATATCTTCCGATTCGCGGAAAAACGGTACGCGATAGCACTATGATTTTTCGCCAGCTCACCGTTCTCCTGTGCTGCGAGTGCACCAAGTTTCGTTCCGATCGGTGGTCTAATGTAAAAGGTAGCGAGGTTTAAAAATCTTAAAATCTGCGTGCGCGCAGATCGATCTGCTCTCCTGCCAGTCAGCGCCGCGTGGATTAGTCTTTTCTCCTGTCACTCCGCGGAACGGTCTGCCCCTTCCTGCGCCATCATGTCTTTACTGGAGCTGAGGATCGCCGGCGGAGGTTTCCAACCAGACACAATTTTCGGATGGAACGGAAGCCCAGCCCGGCGCATGCGCGGGAGTTGTCGCCAAACTGAAAATGGAGAATCTGAACCTGGCGGAGAACGCTCAGCAACCAGCGCTCGCTGTGACTTCCCATCGCACCGTCAGCTCCATCCCCTTCCCCTTTGGTCGCCCGCGCTTGCTTCTGACCCCCTACCCCATGATACCCTCTCTCCCCGCCCCCTCCCTCCATACCCCACCCACACACCCCCCGCCGTAAATGAAAAATCTTTCAAATTAAGGATGTTTCATTGTAACTATATTTAATATAAAATAATTATAAATAATTTAAAACACTATCAACATTTATGTCAGAAATTGACATTGTTGTGGGAAATCAACGTGGAGCGCGGGCGGGGTAGAGGTTCGAGGGTTGTCGAGCGCGGGGTAGCCAATTTCCAGCATCACATCACTGGACCTCCGTGGACGCGGAACCGGTAGAGGCAGGTGTATTCTGGATGACCCCAGTTGTTATTCACCCTCAGTTCAATTAGTTTAAATGCTGCAGCATCTTCATTCTACAAAGCAAAAAAAACATGACGACAGATCAGGGAACCTGTGCTTCAGTATGAAAGTACTACTGCAGGCAGGAGAGAAGATGGATTAGCTACAAACCAGACTTAAAACATCCTGCTGATCATGGATATCAGGACTGTCTATTCAATTACATACAGCATTGATAACAAGCATTTTATCATGGAAAAGGTAGATGTTTTACAGAGGTATAAGAAGAACATGGATCTCAAATTACAGCAGGAAATACTGGGAGCAACAGCTTTACTCCATGTAGCATCGTGGATGGGGAGAGAACATGCTTATTTACACAGGCTTGCTTTGTGGCAACTGACAAATTGTGAATAAAGTGGCCATGAAAAATAAACTTCTACTCTGGAAAGATAAATGGCTGCAGTAACTCAGTGGGTCAGGCAGCATTCCTGGACCTGCCTGTCCTGCTTAGTTACTCCAACATTTTGCGTCTTTCCTTGGTAAACCAGCATCTGCTGGTTCTTGATTCTACAATCTGTAATCTGGATTGGTTCAGTAAGTTTAAAACTTGTAGATGCTTCAAGTAGATCAGCCACTGATCCAGCTCTCCTCGGTTTCCATATCTCTGCATCTGACCAGATTGCATTGCAAAAAAGTATCTCTGCACACCTGCTGCCTGACACAAGTATTTCTAGCATTGTGCTTCAGTCCTCCATCACCTGCAGATTTGCAATTTTCTATTTTTAATATCATAGAAACATAATTTCTTCCAGTCAATATGATATTTGCGATAATACGAGTCTGAAGAAGGTCTCGACTCGAAACGCTTCCCATTCCTTCTCTCCAAAGATGTTGCCTGACCCACTGAGTTACTCCTGCATTTTGTGTTCATATTCGGTGTAAAGCATCTGCAGCATCAGCATTTCCTTCTTTCACAATGCGTATTTGCAAATCACAAACTCCTCACATACTTGCCAAACATATTTAATCTTCAGGAAAAGACACATGTGAGAGAACTTACTGATGGTCCATCTGATTCCTTGGGTCAGATCTTACAGCCAAGACCCATGAGCATTACTGAAGGGGGCTGCAAACCTGTTCAGTTAAGAAGGGATCAGCTGCAAGCAAGATTGGGCGAAGGGGGTTGGACAAAAATCTACATTAGGGCCTCCATTGTAAGTCTGAGCTGATCAGTGGCGCAGGAACAAGAATGATTGGGGTTAGATCTTGGGGATGAAGAAGCCAGTACAGGGCCTACCTTAGGTTCTAACCAGTGTTGCATTGTGAAGGTATACAGCCTTGAGGTGCTCCCGTGCTGATTGTTATCGAGGATGACACATTTCCACCAACACGGACAGACTGTGGTCTGTGAATGAGGAAGTCGTGGATCCAATTACAGAGGGATGCGCAGAGACCCAGATCTGAGAGCTTGGAGCAGAAGTCCTTTTTTGGCCTTTTTGATGGCCTTACCAAGGTCGTATCTGGACATCTTGTAGACCACTGGAGATCCAGAACTGAATGCTCGGGATCTGGTCTTCAGAAGAATGCGGATCTCATTGTTCATTCAAGGCTTCTGGATAGGAATCACTCGGAAGGTTTTTGTTGGGAAGGAAGAAGCAGCACCGCAGTATGGTCAGATTTAACAGAGTGAGGGTGAGGGATAGAGCAATAGGCATTCTTGATGGTGGTGTAGCAGTGGTCGAGGATGTTTGGTCCTCTGGTGCTGCAGGAGACATGTTCGTGGAAGTTAGGGAGCAATTTCTTAAGGTTTGCTTTATTGAAATCCCCGGCAATGTTGGTAAATGCCTCGGGGTCAGCCGTCTGGTGCTTGTTGACCATGGCGTGCAGCTCCCCCAGTGCCAGATGAACATCTGCCTGGGGAGGGATGTAGACCGCGGTCAGGATGATGGAGGTGAATTCCCTCGTTCGGTAAAAGGGATGACACTTCACAGCTACGTGTTCCAGGTGCGGGGAGCAGAAGTTAGACAGTACTGCCACATCTGAGCACCACGCAGAGTTGACCATGAGGCAGACGCCCCCTCCTCTCCCTTTCCCAGATGTCAGTGTACCGTCCATGTGATGGATGGAGAAAACCTTCAGGCTGGACCGCTGAGTCTGAGGAGCTGGGGTGTGAAACAGAACACAGAGCATTCCCTCAGCTCCCATTGGTAAAGCAGCCTTGCTCTTATGTCCTCCACTTTATTTTCAAGGGACTGTACATTGACCAGGAGGATGGTAGGGAGAGGGGGTCCAAGTCCCCTCTCTGCGCGTCTGTCTGACCTGAAATCCTCCCCCTGCCCTCTCCTCTTCATGCCCTCTCCTCTCCTCCAAAACCGCTCTCCCCTCCATCCTCTCTCTCTCCTCCTCCCTCTTCTCTTCCTTTCCGTCTCCTCCCCTCCTCTCTCTCGCTCCTCTCCTCCCCGCCCTCTTTCCTCCACCTCTCCTCTCCCCTCTCTTCTGCTCTCCTCTCCTCTCCCCTCTGGTCAATCTCCATCTCCCCCTTCTTCTCCAATCTCCTTCCTCTCCTCTCCTCTCCTCAACTTCTCCTGCCTCTCTCTCCTCCCCCTCCCCTCTGCTCTCTCGTCTCTCCTCTGCTCCTCTCTCTTCCTCCTCTCCTCTCTTCTCTCTCCCCGTCCTCGCCTCTCCTCTTCTCTCCCTCCTCTCTTTCTCCCCCCTCCCCCTCTCCTCTCGTTCTCCTCTCCCATCTCCTCCGCCTCTCCTCCTCCCTGTCCTTTCTCCTCTCCTCCTCCTCTCTGGATCCCTCTTCCTCTTCCTTCCCCTCCTTCTTCCTTCCTCTTTCGCTTCTCCTCCCCCCCTCTCCACCTCCGCCCCCCCCCTCCCTCTTCCTCCCCCTCCTCTCCTCTCCCTCCGCTTCTCATCTTCCGGAGCTCCCGTCTCCCGCCTCCAGAGTCCTTCGCTCCTCCCCTCCTCTCCCTTCTCCTCTCCTCTCCAAGTCCTCTCTCCCCCCCTTCCATCTCTTCTCTCCTCCATCCCTCTCCTCCCTCCTCCAGATCTCCTCTCCGCTCCCCCTCCTCTCCTCTCCTCGGAGTCGGGGATGTCTCCTCTCCTCTTCCTCTCCTCCTACCTCTCCTCCTCTCTCTCTCTCCTCTCCTCCTTCAGCCCTCCAATTTTCGCTCTCAATGTTTCTCCTCATCACCTCTCTCCCTTTCCTCCCCTCTCCTCTCTCTCCTCTCCTCTCCCTCTCTCTCCTCCCTCTCCTCTCGTCTCGTCCACTCAATTTTACTCCTCTCTCTCTCCCTCTCCCCCCCCTCTCTCTTCTCTCCTCTCCTCGCCTCTTTCCCTCTCTCCTCCTCTCCTCTTCTCCCCCCTCTTCTCCTCCCCCTCTCCATTCCTCTCCTCCCCTCTCCTCCTCTTTCACCCTGGGCCTCTCCCTCCTCCCGGATCCTCCCTCCCCTCTCCCCCTCTCCTCTCTCTCTCTCCTCCGCATACGGCAGCTCCCTCTCTCCCCCCTCCCCCCTCGCCCTCCCTCTCCCCTCTCTCCTCCTCCTCTCCTCCCCTTCTCTCTCTCTCCTCCTCTGTCTTCTCCTCCTCTCATCTCCTCCCTCTCCTCTCGCCCCTTCTCTCCCCTCTCTCCTCCTCCTCCTCTCGCTCTCTTCCTCTCCTCTCTCTCCCCTCCTCTCCATCTCTCATCCTCTCCTCACCCCCTTTTCCTCTCCTCCCTCCCGGCGGTCTTCCCTCCGTGATTCCAGGTACAGCCTTGTGGCCCCCTGTTTCCTTTGTCTCCCCCTCAGCTCCCGATTCCCCTCTCGGGTCTCCTTTTCTCCGCTTTTCCTCCTTCCCTCAACCCCCCTCCCTTCCCTCGGCTCTCCCTCTTTTCCAATCTCTTTTCCTCCCCCTTCCTTCCTCTCCTTTTCCCTCCCTACCCCAGTTCAGCACTCAAAATCTTCTCCTCATTTCTTGCCCCCCACTTCCTTTGGACGTCTCATACTAGTCTACACCACAAAACTTTCCAGCCCCGCCCCCTCTTTCCTTCTTACTGGTCCCCCACTCTCCAGCGATCGAGGGGGCCGTTCCAAACGCTTGCAGTTGGGGTCTCTCTGCAGCTGTGGAAGATCGCGATATCGCTGGTGCCTTCAAGTGCACGAGCAGCATGTTCGTTACGGCACCGATTTCTGCCGTGTTTCTAATCCAGGTGAGTTGATTGAATGTATAAATAATGTAGGTTAATCGGCTTGGTAAAGAAGTGAATTGTCCCTCGTGTGTGTCTTGTGAGTCTGTGGAATTCTCTGCCTCAGAGGAGGGTTCACTGAAAACTTTCAAGAGAGAGCTAGATAGTGGAATCAGGGGATATGGGAGGGCAGGAACGGGCTACTGATTGTAGATGATAAGCCATGATCACATTGAATGGCGGTGCTGGCTTGAAGGGCCGAATGGCCTACTTCTGCACCAATTGTCCATTGATACTGTTAGTGTGCGGGGATCGCTAGTCGGTGCGGACTAAGGGGCTGTTTCAGCACTGTATCTTTAAGCTAAACTCAAACATGGGTGAAGTCAGCACCAAAACTAATAATCACAGTTCAAACACCAGTGAGCTAACTGTCAAATATTGGCACATGCCAGATTTTACTTCGGAGTCACGTGAGTGACTTCGTGAAGAACCCCGCCTACGGCGCATGCGTGTCATATCGCATACACGCATTCAACGTGTCGGACCTGGGGAGGACGTCCCCTTGAACGGGAGAGTTAAAAAGCCGGTCGACGGCAGGTAAGTGATTCTGCATTTTCACCGTTTTTTTAGGAATGGATAGAGGACGCAGAAAGGCTGTGAAGAAGCTGCAGGATGTCGGCGGTAAAGGTGCCGGGGACCCGCAGCAGCAGCCGACGGCACAGGCAGTTTCCATTGAGACAGCTGTGCCAGATTCAAACCCCGCGCCGGGAAAAACTAATTCTAGACCGGGCGGGAAGGCGAAACGCAAAACGAACCGCTGTGAAAGTGAGCCCGAAAAATCGCCGGTAAATACTTACTTGTATAGCAGTGATGATGACCAGCTGCAGGGCATGGAGCAGCCAGCAGCGACCGCATCTGCAGAGCTCGGAAAACAGTACGAGTGGCTGCAGCATGTGGGGCCGTCATCAATATGTTCGGAGGAGTACCGGGACGGCGAAAAACGGCGTTTGCAGCGGCCGGGAGCAACCAGAGCCGGTAGGCATGGCGACGAGTTGCGATTTAAACCGCGTGCGACTAGTGCCCGAGGGCACGAAAGTCGGCAGGAGCGGTGGGCTAAAAAGAAACACCCGCGAGCGACTAGTGCGGGAGAGCACGAAAGTCGGCTGGAGCGGTTGTGGGAGGAACATCTCCATAGTGTCAGGCTCCAGAAAATGGATAAAAGCCGCACACATACAGGTGTAAGTCCCTCAGAGCATGGCCAGAAAAGGCTGCTGGACATATCATCCTCATCTGAAGAGGGTGTTCAAGGGCTGCCTGACTCAGACTCTGAACAAGAGTCAGAGCCACGTTCCCATATGGAGGATGAGGGAACACAGTTGCTGGACATGGTGGGCACATATTTCCAGCAAGAAGAAACTGGAAAAGACCTAGAGGCCAGGATGGCGGCCAGCATTGATTATATGACAACCCATCACCTCAAAACTGATACCTTAGCTGAGGTATGGGCAAGACATTTACCTCCGCGAAATTGTGCGGCTCTGAATGTACCCAAGGTGAACCGAAGCATTTGGAGACACGTGGGGCAGGATATTCGGAGTCTGGATATAAAAATACAGAATGCTAGTAAAGGACTCTCGGCGGGTATAACAGCTTTGGCCCGTACGCTGGAAAATGTGGATATGTCCAATGACATGAAAGACGCTTTAGCACTGTTTTGCAATGTTCAATTTGAACTGAACAACATCAGGAAAGGGGCTATTCAGCCAACGTTAGACCCAAAATTTGCAATCCTGTGCAAACAGAAAGCCATAAAACCTCAAAATTTGTTGTTTGGGGGTGACCTATCAAAACAGGTCAAAGATTTGGAGGAAGAGGCCAAAACGTTGGGCCTAATAAAAGCGACCAAAGGATATGTCGGAAAACGGTATCATCCTTATGGGACGACTAAAAAAGCAAGTACTAGTATGTATAGTACGAAAAATTGGAGAGAGGCCAGAGGAAACCAGCAACAGCGTCCTTTTTTAGGGGTTGGCCCGGGACGCCCACAATGGAAAATGCGGAAGCCTCCACTTCAACATTTACCCCACTTTCAACCTCAAGGCCCTCCGCAACCTCGGTTAAGACCAAGAAAGTAACACCACCGATAACCATGGAGGTAGGTGGGTCTGTGCCTCAAAAATTAATAAGGAGCACAGAACTTGGAGGGAGGTTGCAATTTCATTTGGAAGCATGGTGTAAGTTAACTGTGGATAGGTATATCCTTAGCAGTATTAAGGGATATCTTATAGAGTTTATACACATACAAGAACCTCCAGTACAACATACACCGGACAGAACTTATATGCTTACCAAATTAGACAGAGCTAAAGCAAAAATTGAAATACAAAGGTTGTTCACGAAAGGAGTAATTGGAAAAAACCAAACATGAACAACAGGAATTTGTCTCAAATATATTCATTAGACATAAGAAAGATGGGGGTTGCCGGATAATTATTGATTTATCAACACTTAATAAGTTTGTACAATATGCTCATTTTAAAATGGATACTTTTAGTACTGCTACAGAGCTAGTGTCGGCAGGCTACTTTATGGCAAGTATTGATCTGCAAGATGCTTACTATACGGTACCCATCAGAGAAGAACACAGACGGTTTTTGAAATTTAATTGGATGGGTCAGCTTTGGCAATACAAGGCGCTACCAAACGGGCTAACGTCAGCCCCTAGATTATTCACAAAAATTCTTAAACCAGCTTTGGCATTTCTTAGACAACAAAACTATAGAGTGATGGCATATTTGGATGATATCTTGATTGTGGGGAAAACTTATGAATTGGCTAGTAGAGCAGTGGTTGCCACAAGACAATTGATGGAACAGCTGGGATTCATTATCCATCCAATTAAGTCAAGATTAACACCTGCAACTAATATTGATTACTTGGGGTTCACTATTAACACACTTGATATGTTAGTGACTTTACCTATAGGGAAAGCCACTGAGTTCCAAAAGGATTGCACAGAGCTTATTAATACCGTTAAACCATCCATTAGACGGGTAGCCAGGATTATTGGGAAAATTATAGCCACGTTTCCTGCCATTCAATTTGGACGATTGCATTACCAAAATTTACAGAGAGAAAAAATTAGAGCACTAAAAATTAATAGAGGCCATTTTGATAGGCCTATGGAGCTAACAATAAGAGCTATAAAAGAACTACAATGGTGGGAACAAAATGTTATATATAGCTCCAACCCAATAGTTATTCCAAACCCATCTGTGGTATTACAAACAGATGCCAGTGCACTGGGTTGGGGAGCAACGGATACCATCTCGAGCTCTGGAGGGAGATGGAATATACAGGAAACTAACCTACTTACCACAAAGGGTATAAATTACTTAGAAATGTTGAGTGCTTTTTATGGTTTAAAATCTTATTGCTCGGGAATGATTAACCAGCATGTTAGATTGCAGATAGACAATACCACGGTGGTGGCATATATAAATCATATGGGTGGAAATATATCAATATCCTGTGATGAATTGGCAAACCATATTTGGGAATGGTGTATCCAAAGGAATATTTGGTTATCGGCTACGTATCTACCAGGGATACTTAATTCAGTGGCAGACGCCAGGTCACGAAAATTTAATGAAAATACGGAATGGATGTTAGACAGAAAGATATTTGCTGATATCACAGCAAAGTACGGAAGGCCGGATATTGATCTTTTTGCATCCAGGTTAAATCATCAGTTACCTAGGTATATATCATGGGAACCAGATCCTGAGGCAGAAGCTACAGATGCATTCTCTTTGCACTGGGGGAAATGGTTCATTTATGCATTTCCTCCTTTCTGCCTCATCAATCGGGTACTACGGAAAATTCAGCTAGACTCGGCATCTGGGATTCTCATAGTACCTGATTGGCCTACCCAACCATGGTTCTCGGTGCTGCAGGATTTGGTGCTTACACCATATATTACTTTAAAACATAGTCCTCAGTTGCTGGTGCATCCGGTGACTGGGGACAGCCATCCTTGCCATAATTATCTCAATTTATTGGTTTGTAGACTCTGAAGGAACCATTTCGGCATATGGGTTTATCTGATAGAACTGTGGACATGATCACAGCAGCACAGAGACTTTCCACTCAAAAACAATATTTATGTCATATCAAGAAATGGACTAAATACTGCCTGGACAACAATCTAGACCACAGAAAGGTGGATATTCCAGCTGTCCTAGAATTCCTCACAAGCCTGCACTTTGAAGGACTCAGTTACAGCACGGTCAATAGTGCTAGGAGTGCCTTGTCCAGTTATTTATGGGAAGGCACAGAAAGACAGGGTGTCGGCTCACATCCTCTAGTAATAAAACTGCTACGAGGCATCTTTAACACTAACCCACCAAGGGCTAGATATAGCCAAATCTGGGATGTGAGCGTAGTCCTAAAAATGTTACGGAATTGGTCACCGGCTACGGCATTACCGCTAAACTATCTAACTATGAAAATGGTTATGCTTATGGCGCTGGTCACAGCGCAAAGGGTCCAGTCATTACAGAAGTTAAGATTGGATAACTTGACGGAGGCGACAGGAAGGTTGATTTTCGTGATCCAGGGCCTTATTAAGCAAAATAGACCAGGATCAGCGGGTCAGGTGATAGAGTTCATAGCCTATCCGCAGGATGAACGCCTCTGTGTAGTAAAACACATCATGTTATATATGGACAGAACGAAGGCTATCAGAGGCAATGAAAAGGCTCTTTTAATTAGCCATAAGAAGCCGTACCATAAAGTCTCGACTCAGACCATTTCACGGTGGCTGAGATATTGCTTAGTTCAGGCAGGAGTGGACACTAATGTATTCAAATCTCACTCCACCAGGGCTGCATCTACATCAGCAGCTAATCGCCTGGAGGTACCGATGGACAAAATCCTCAGAACTGCAGGATGGTCATCAGAGAAAACGTTTCGCACATATTACAACAAACCAGTTAGAAAAGAAGAAACGTTTTCGGGCAAAATTTTGAGTTCTATTTAATTTACACCTGAAGCTTATAAGGTTTATAAATTGATTTAATAAATATTATTTACAATTTTGCTTAAAATGTTGGTATGATTGTATTTTTTTTTTAAATACCAGTAACAATTTCTCCCAAACTACCAAGGCAGTTGTGAAGATTGGACTCGTTCCACGGCATGAGGTCACAGAGCTTTGAAGTCTTCACGAAGTCACTCACGTGACTCCGAAGTAAAATAGTAAGATTAAACGAGAACTTACCAGTTTGAAGTTTGATCTTTATTTTATGAGGAGGAACGTTGAGGGAATACGTGCCCTCCGCTCCCACCCTTATATGGTCATATCTTAAACTGGTATCTCTTTAATAATCTTACTATCTTAGGTCATTATTTTGTATCTGTGACCTCACACCGCTGCTTTGAAGAATGACACGCATGCGCCGTAGGCGGGGTTCTTCACGTATTCCCTCAACGTTCCTCCTCATAAAATAAAGATCAAACTTCAAACTGGTAAGTTCTCGTTTAATCTTACTATTTTGCTTAACAGTTACTACATCACAAAGCCTATTTTTGTAAAAGATTGTCCCTAGTATGTGTAGTTTAATCTCATCTATTGGTTGTAAAGTTGCTTAATCACTAAATGATGCATTTGTGGTTAGCAGTGTTGAGGTTTGTGCAATAAAGTGACAAAACTCAGTGCAGACAGTGAAAACCCAGAATCACAGCTCAAACACCATTATGAGCAATTTGTGTAGCATTGAAGATTGAAGATTATATTAGTGGGCCTTCTATTTGAGGGATTATTGTTCTGGACTGTGAAATGGAATTTGCTCATTTTTAACAGAACTTGTTAATGCTATTGATGTGGATTGTGAGACCACTCGGGATCCTGAACATGGAATCCAATATCCAAGAAAGCCTTGCCATGTTCAGCAGCATGCTCCAGACAAACACAGCGCGGAAACAGGAAATATTAACACTATCGTCTACACACTCGGGATAATTTTTTAACATTTACCAAGCCAATTAACCTACAAACCTGTACGTCTTTGGAGAATGGGAGGAAACCGAAGATCCAGGAGCAAATCCACGCAGGTCACGGGGAGAGCGTAAAACTCCATACAGACAGCACCCATAGTTGTGATCGAACCGGGTTCTCTGGCTCTGCAAGTGCTGTAAGGCAACACCTCTACCACTGTGCCGCCCACAATTCGCTACCCACAATTATCCCCCTTTCTTTCAACAGAACACTGATTCTTCCTAAAGGGACAGCAAAGATATAGATTTTTGGAAACAATCCACATGAGCATACGAGGTTACTTACAGAATAATGGAAGACATAGAGTGGATGTGGAAAGGACGTTTCCACTGGTAGGAGAGTCTAGGACCAGAGGTCATAGCCTCAGAATTAAAGAGGTCGCCTTTAGAAAGGAGGTGAGGAGGAACTTCATTGCCACAGAAGGCTGTGGAGTCCAAGTCAGTGGATATTTTTAAAGCAGAGATGGACAAATTCTTGATTAGAACGGGTTATTTTGGGAACAGGAATGGGTTGTTGGGTGGAGGTTGCTTTGGCAGGAATCTGCAGTCTCTCTCCCTCTCTGATTTCTGCCAATTTACCTCAACCTTGCACAATGAGAAATCGCGCTACAATTTTCCAGCAGAGCCCATTGCTGCTTTTGGTTCATGATGTGACAATTATTAAGTTAATGCAGAGAACAGGAGTTACTGAGACATTTTTAACACCTTGTCCCCAAGGACAGATGCTCTCACACCATTTACAAAGTATCAGGACAAGTACCTGAATCAGCAGGACCTCCGTCTCGGGCAGTGTGATCAAATGCAACCTGAAATATGCTTTCTCCGATTTCCTCTAAATCTTTCTTTGCTTCAAAACTTATACCCCCTGGATTTAGGCTCCTCTGTAAACTACAGGCAAAAGCTGGCAAATGAGATTAGTTGTACGGGTACTTGATGGCTGACGTGGACGTGTTAGGCACAAAGGGCCTGATTCTCTGCTATATGACTCCATAAGTGGATTTAAAAATCTAAACTCAATTGAAGATTTGACAAACACACTAACAATGTACATTCAGGTGAGAGGAATGGGGAGCATAAAGTGTCGTAATTTGGTTAAGGCAGATGGAAGGAGCCCACTTTTCCTTCTGGAAGGATATTTTTGCTATGGAGGGATCACATCAAAAGTGCAGCAGATTAACTGTAGGGATGGCAGGGCTGACGTCTGAAGAGCAATCTGGTCAATATTCACTGGGGTTTGGAAAGAATGATAATCTTATAGAAACCTACACAATTTAGAAGTTCTAACAGGACTGGAAAGATTAGAGGTAAGATGTTCCTGATGCTGGGGAGTTTCAGGACCAGTTTCACAGTGCAAGGATAAGGCGAGGTCATATAAAACTCAGAGGGGGAGAAATCTCTTCATCCAGAGTAGTGAATTACCACCTCCAGTTTAAATTCCATTTGGAACATTTTGGAGGACCAAGAACTCTCTATCATGGAATGCAATTGAAATCAGATTGTTCAATATAAATATTGTTTTTGTAGCTAGAGGGACCAAGAGGTATGGGGAGAAAGGTATGGGGAGTTCCCCAACTGGGGATCAATTTGGATGAACAGCCATGATCACACTGAGGGGTTGAGTGGGCTTGAAGGGCCACATTGCTTACTCCTGTTCATAATTTCCATGTTTCTATTCCATATCCCAGAACTGTGGTACTGAACAAACATGCATGATGGGCCAATACATTACTTTTTTTGACATATATATCAATACCTTGCATTCTTCTGACTGGGAAGAACTGTTATGCAGACAGAGTATGTTTCACATAAACCTGGGAAAAGCAGAAGACACACACTAGTTGTGGTGCTCCCAACAGCAAATCTTGAAGTTGTGGACATATAGCGTCCCTATACCTTTCTGCCTCTAGGAGAGGATTCGAAGGTCACTGCTTTCAAGACAGAAGGGAGCAGCAGTACAAGGATTATATACCTGAATTACAGCTCTGGGTGAGTGAGATTGGTACCACAGTGGAATGCCAAACAGACTATGAATAGTCTTGGTCTCTAACGTCTCTGTGCAGCGCGTGTGGATCACAGTGCCACCTAACAAGAGAAAAAATAATCAGAATCATATCACTGAATGGACAAAGTTAATCATGAATCCTTCAGGAAATATGCAGGTTTGTAGAGAACTGCAAAACTCTGGCAGAGGGATTGGAAAGTTTTTGCTTGAGTGCTGACCACTAAGAAGAATTTTCCAATTTGTCCAAGAACTCAACACATCCAGCACAACTGCAGAAATAATTTCATGTTACAATCGCAATTGTTTACTTAAACTTGAAAGCTAATTTTCATACAATGTCCAACAGGTTGGAGCACAGAATCCAGCTGAAACTTTAAATGTACAGCTGAATGGCCACCAGGTAGCAGTGGTTGGATAAGTACCCTCCCAAATCTTAACCATTTACTTGCTCTCATAATTTTTCCATTCAATACAACTATAATAAACAAGGAGCTATTTTTGCAAAAAATTAAGTACAATGAGAAAGATTTCTATAACATAAAATGGAAGCAAAACTTCTACCAGCTGACCAAGGTATAAAGGAATAGTTATTTGTGGGCAGTTAGCTGGGAACATGTGCAACAAATGAGTGCTGTCTGCATAGGTTATTTTCTCAATTATATAAAGCCATATAGCATTACATCTGACCTAGTTTAGAGACTAACCAGAAAGGACAATTTATATTGTAGAACATATATTTTTCATATATTGTAGAACATATATTTACATCGCAGGAACAGGCCCTTTTGGCCCACTGTGTCTGCACCGACCATGACGTCAGCCTAACTCATCCCATCTGACTGGACATGGTCTGCATCCCTCTACTCCCTGTCTGTACATGTATCTGTCTAAATGCCTTTTAAAGATTACTATTGTATCTGCTTCCACCACCTCCCCCGACAGCAAACCTACAGCTGTGCAAGAAAAACCTGCCTCACACATCTCCTTTAAACATCTCCCCCTCTCACCTTAACCCGATGCCCTCGCGTATTTGACATTTCCACCCTGGGGAAAAGACTGCCTACTCCATCTATATATCTCTCATAATTTTATATACTTCTATCAGGTCTCATCTCAGCCTCTGACGCTCCAGCAAAAACATTCCGTTTGTCCAACCTCCCCTTATAGCTAATATTCTATTCTCGCATTCTGTCTAATCCAGGCAGTATCCTGGTCATTCTGCAGATGGCTGAAACCTAAAGCAGATCTTCAGTTTTCTGCACAATTCCAATTAAATCCAATGTTAGCTTGAGAAGACCCAAGCTTCTATCCACATTTCAAACCATGAGCTTGTCTTCTTTTCTTGCACTTCTACAGGTGTTTAAGATTTCATTCGTCTGCCACTAGTTACATCTCCACCGATCCAGCTGGTATCGACGTTCATCTCAAATGTCTCCTGGTCTCCAGCCTATCTATTTTGTTCTCACTGTCTCTGCAACTTAAACTTTGCTTCAAGGAATAAAACTGGCTAACCAACAGAAGAGCACAGCACAGGGCAGCACAGTGACGGATCAGTCGATCTCCTGCCTGACAACACCACAGATTTGGGTTTGATCCTGACTACGGGTGCTGTCTGTACGCAGTTTGTACATTCTCCCTGTGACCGCATGTGTTTTCTCCCGTTTCCTCCCACACTCCAAAGATGTACAGGCTTGTAGGTTAATTGTAAGTTGTAAAATTGGCCAGAGGGCAGAATAAGATCCACCTTTTCTTCATACGCATTAAATGACTTTGAATTCCAGATTTGCAGATGATACTGTGAGCTGGGGATATTAATGGAATTCGAGGCAAATACAGAATAGGGTTTGAACAGGCTGGTTACAGCTCTAATTCAAATGTGAAATATTTCATTTTGGGAGGAGGAATAAGGCAATGTAAACTAGAGGGCACAATTCTAAAAGGAGTGAAGACACAACAGTGTCTCTGGAATGGGTGACGCTTCGGGTTGAGAGCATCGAGAGCATCCTTACCAACTGCATCACAGTATGGTATGGCAACTGCTCTGTCTCCGACCGGAAGGCATTGCAGAGAGTGGTGAAAATTGCCCAACGCATCACCGGTTCCACGCTCCACTCCATTGTGTCTGTCCAAAGCAAGCGCTGTCTGCGGAGGGCGCTCAGCATCGCCAAGGACTGCTCTCACCCCAACCATGGACTGTTTACCCTCCTACCATCCGGGAGGCGCTACAGGTCTCTCCGTTGCCGAACCAGCAGGTCGAGGAACAGCTTCTTTCCGGCGGCTGTCACTCTACTAAACAACGTACCTCGGTGACTGCCAATCACCACCCCCCGGACACTTATTATTTTTTTTTATTCAAATCGTTTGCTATGTCGCTCTTCAAGGGAGATGCTAAATGCATTTCGTTGTCTCTGTACTGTACACTGACAATGACAATTAAAATTGAATCTGAATCTGAATCTGAATCTTGAGACGCTTCATCAGACCTTCACATCCTTCTTACACACGTGGGTGATATATGTGCCTAGTTTACTGAAAGGGAATACATTATAGCTGAAAGGATACTGAACCATGGTGGGGAACAGAAATATCTTCGAGAGCTTGTCGTGTAGGAAGGAAATGCAGATGCTGGTTTACACTGAAGATAGACACAAAATGCTGGAGTTATTCAGCGGACCAGGCAGCATTTAATGCTCCAGAGATGCTGTCCGTCCCACTGAGGTACTCCAGCATTTGTGTCTATCTTTGGAGAGCTTGTTCATGGGTCTTTAAAGACAGTGGGACATTCATCTTGGAACTGTCGAAAACGTTAGCTCAGAAGTACCTGTAACATTGTGTGGATTCTGGTTGCCATTCTACAGGATTGATGGGAGTGCACTAGAGAGGCACAAGAAAGGTTTACGACATTGGCACGACTGGAGAAGAAAGGTTGCAAGGAGAGAGTCGCCAGGAACTGCAGCAGGTAGATTGTTTGAGTGGTTATAATATTATAGAAAAAGAGACAAAATGCTGGAGGAACTCAGCGGGACAGGCAGCATCTCTGGAGAGAAGGAATGGATCATGTTTCGGATTGAGACCCTTCTTCAGACATCTCATCCCGAAATGTCATCCATTCCTCCCCCCCTAGAGATGCTGCCTGTCTCGCTGATGTCTATCTGTGGTGTAAACCAGCATCTGCAGTTCCTTCCTACACATAATGTTATGATATTCTGACTGGTCCATTCAGAGTAAATAAAGTAACCATCTTTCCTACACAAAATTGGAAATGTAATTCATTTGGCACAAGGGTTTGATGCAATTAGTACAGTGGGCCAAGGGTTCACTGCCTGAATGGCTGTTGGAAGCAGATC